>NC_092115.1:38128727-38386227 GCF_045679555.1 Salvelinus alpinus | reverse complement strand
TCACCACTTCACTGACTGACTGACTGACCAGGTGGCTGACTGACTGACCGCAAGACCAGTTGCTCTAATGGCCCAGCTATGGTCACAGACATGAACACACCTTGAACTTAATAATGAGCATGACTAGAGGTTGAGGGAGGGAAGGGGCAAAAGAGGGAAGGAGAAAGAGTGAGAGAGGAGGGGGAAAGGGAGAGAGTGAATATGAGAAAGAGAAAGAAGAAAGAGTTTTTGGGAGAGAGAGAGAGAGGAACAAAGTTGATGAAAAAGAGAGTGGGTGAAGAGGAGGGGGCATTGGTCAATAAAAGCCTGAGCCCAAAAACCCACAGAAGCCAAACCAAATCAGCCGCATGGTGTTTGTTTAAAGTCCCCCTAATACTGCCATTCAGACCCACAGCACGGGTCACCCTCCAACACTATACACACCACAGGAGGAAAGCAGAGAGGGGGGAGGGAGGGAGGCAAACAGACAAATTCAATTAAGACAAATAATAGGTCAGCACTGCAGAGAGGGGCAGAAGAGGAGAGGAGGGAGAGAGAGAGGAGGAAAAGAGGAGAGGGGGGAGCGAGAGAAGAGGAGAAAGGAGAGACCGCTAGAAAGAGTGGAAGAGAGGACAAGAGATGAGAGGAAGAGGTGGAGTGGGGAGAACAGAGGAGGAGAAGAGGAAAAGGCGGGCAGGCATTGAAGAGGAGTGTGTTTGAACTGGTCATTCAGAGAATCTCAGAAGAGAACATCAAGGAGAAGAGGAGGAGAAGGAAGGGACAGGGATATCAGAGAGATGGAGAGGGGTGAAGGAAGAGCAGGAGAAGGGGAGGAGGAGAGGAGGTTAGCAGCAAATAGCTCATTAGTGGTTGAGCCTCAGCAGACAGACAGAGGGGTGGGGGGTGGGGGGGGTGAGAGGGGGTAAGAGCACCCCGGGGGGGAGGGGGGGGGGGGGTAAGAGACGAGGGCAAGCGAGCAGAACGTCTAACGGCCAGTCCAGAGGAGCTCTGAAAAGAAGCAATGGCCACAACCACAACAAACAATAACAAAGGAGGAACAAAACAAACCATGACCTTTGGGGGAGAAGGGGGGTTTCTAGGGTCTTTCTGGCTTACAGTTCATTCTTAAACAGCTCGCAGCCATAAGGTATTATTGACCCCTGCTTATAAATGGGTTCTTTGTAAGGAGGAACACATGGCATCATGGCATAAGGATTTTACCACAAGGAGAAGAAATGCATATGACCATCACTGGGCTACCATTATGGGGAATACGTAATATGATTATGAATACGGGACATGCTGGCTATGTATGGACCTCACATTGCTTCTCTACGGCCACTAGAGAAATAGGGATATTGATATTCCCTTCTCTCAGCCAACATAGGGAACACATTATACACTCTACAGAGTATTAGACTGTGACCAGCAAATCAGAACAGCCTCTGGCAACACATTTGGTAATGATGAGAGTGTGTGTGTGTGTGTATGTGTGTGTGTGTGTGCGTGCATGCGTGCGTGCGCACGTGTGAGTGTGTGACCCGTACTAAGAATCTCTATACACATCATTACAGTAGCCTTACTGTAGCTCCAGGCTCCCTATCAAACTGCAATACAGGTAATAGAGGTACAGGTCAGTTATAGGGTGAGAAAGGAGGGCGGGAGACAAAGAGAGACAGAGAGTGAGTGAATGGGGGGGAAAGGAGGAGTGAGAGAAAGAGGAGAGGGTGAACGGGAGAGAGAGCGGGGTGACCAAAGAGAGGAAGACGGGGAGGAAGAAGAGATAGAAAGAGGAGGGGGAAAAGAAAGAGAGACGATCAATGTCCTCACCTTTCCAAGGTCACGGTCCTTACATGGTGGGGAGACAATCTCTTTAATTCCCCCTTCACACAGACACACAGGCTGAGATACGGGCCTGCCGATAACTATTATAGATTAAAGCAATTAAACCACAGACGACCTCTGCCCTCATAAATAAGGATCCCCATGGTGTGTGTGTGTGTGTGTGTGTGTGTGTGTGTGTGTGTGTGTGTGTGTGTGTGTGTGTGTGTGTGTGTGTGTGTGTGTGTGTGTGTGTGTGTGTGTGTGTGTGTGTGTGTGTGTGTGAGAGATCTTGTTTTATATATGCTTGCATCGGCACTACTTAGCATACTGGTGATTGCTTGTGGGAACTGTATGGGAACTGTGTGTGTGTGTGTGTGTGTGTGTGTGTGTGTGTGTGTGTGTGTGTGTGTGTGTGTGTGTGTGTGTGTGTGTGTGTGTGTGTGTGTGTGTGTGTGTGTGTGTGTGTGTGTGTGTGTGTGTGTGTGTGTGTGTGTGTGTGTGTGTGTCATTTAAAACCAGTAAAGCACACTAAGCAGATTAGGAGTTCAACCCCACTAATCCATGTAATACATGCTGTTTTGGATTGCTTGGTCAAAGTTCAAATCATCCTAATGTATTTGGGTTGCTTTCCTTCGTTGGCTTGTTCAACATGTATAGGAGTTTGTAAAATGCAAACTTAAAAACTAGCATTAAATGGAATATACACCTTTTTTTTTACATTTAACTAGGCAAGTCAGTTAAGAACAAATTCTTATTTACAATGACAGCCTAGGAACAGTGGGTTAACTGCCTTGTTCAGGGGTAGAACAACAGATTTACCTTGTCAGCTCAGGGATTCAATCCAGCAACCTTTCAGTTACTGGCCCAATGCTCTAACCACTAGGCTACCTGCTGCCCCAAGCTTTGCTCCTGTGTGACATGGCAAGCTTTATCGACACCTGGGTCATAATAAGTGCACACCGTAGAAAACATTTTCACATAGGAAAGCAAGCATTTATCATTGGACAAATTCAAGTAGTTGCTCCCCGTTTGCTTCTGTTTGGTTCCTACTGGATTTAACCCTGCAATCATAGTCACCAGGGCCACAAGCAGCGAAACGTTGTCGAATGTTGCAGATAGAAATGCCACGAATAGAGTCGACGTGATTTCATATTGTACATGTCAGAGAGGCACGACCTGAATTTGTTCTACATTGCGTATTTCTATCTGAACGTTCCAAAACATTGCGTCTCCCCTCAGGGCTGGGAGTGTCCGTGAGTTGAAGCGCCATCTGCTGTTTCACATGATCACTACACCGCTCTGTCTCTCTGTAGTAGCCTAAAGGATTTCGCCTCTGCTCAGACCAACTCAAACCACTAATCACATGTCATCACATCACATTCACCTCTGTTAGCCTCAGCAGAAGCTTACAATAGCACATGCAGGACTACACACACACACACAACTACACACACACACACACACACACACACAGAGCGAGCAATCTCTCAGCTCAACGAGCAATCACAGCGTGTGCGCCTAGACTGAGAAGAGAGAAAAATAAAAAGGGAGAGAGAGAACGAGAGAGAGAGAACAAGGGAGAGAGAACAGAAGACAGGTAGACAGAGGTTTATTTGCCGCGAGGAAAGACAAAGCAGAGAGTACTTTGGCTCTGAAAACAGGCTTCATTGGATTATACTGCCTACAGAAAACACACACACATGCAGGCACACACACGAACACATACACATGGTGTACTTGGAGTTGCAAATTAGACCACTCCCGGAGGATGAGAGGGAAACAGCAGGATACTGACATCAACATGGGACTAAGAATTGAGCTAAATACACACAAACAGCATACAGTGAATGTCATTCCTAGAGGAAATTGTTGCTTCACCTATGGCCTATGGTTCATCGGCCTGCCTCCCCCTTTAGTCTTTGGAATCAACAAGACATTGTCGGACTAAACACGCACACACACACATATACAAAAACCTACCCACACATGTATCTAAATCAACACACGTTTCCTTCATTTCCAATATGTTTCATCATGCATAGAAGTAAGTTGATGATATTTTAAATGGCCGTGGATGTGGATCCGTAGGTAACTGCCCCCCCCCCCCCCCATCCCCTGGAATGATCCGTATCACGTTCTGCGCACGTGTTTCTTTACCTCTACTTTACACTTGACACGTTTTACCGGTGAAACGTCCACGCAGCATCTGCATGGCAACCACTCGATCTCGATCAGTTACATGGGAATATGCATTTACATGATCTTAATTGTGTACAGTGTTGTTTTGAATTATGTACAGGGAGCGAATTTTAAGGCACGACAGTGTTAAGAAACTGTAGCATACCTATGTTTTGTTTCAAAGCACATATTTTGCCTAGTGACGCATGCTGTCGAGTTGTGGCTGTGTTACAGAGAAAAATGTGAACATTAGCACACTCATCCTAAAAGCCCATTAAGATATGAGGTGGTGTTTTTTGTTTTAGAGTAACGTTATACTATGCTATTATATCCGGTTCTTTTACTAGAATACTATCATTATGTGATCTTGCGCATATTGATTCAGCTTTGATCGAACTTTATTAAATGAATCCCGCACATGCGCAGAAGCTTCGGGACCTCTAGCTGTCGGTCCAGAAAATAAAGGTCCAGAAAAGTTGGATATGCAATCACGCCGTTATTTTATAAACACCGTCGTTTTTGTCATGCCATGTGTGTGCGGCGCGCGTGTGCGTGTGACATTCAGACAGAACACCACTGAGGTTCTCTCTCACTTCACTGCAAACAACACCATCATCATCCAGACTAAACTCACTTCACTGCAAACAACACCGTCATCATCCAGACTAACCTCACTTCACTGCAAACAACACCGTCATCATCCAGACTAAACTCACTTCACTGCAAACCACACCGTCATCATCCAGACTAACCTCACTTCACTGCAAACCACACCGTCATCATCCAGACTAACCTCACTTCACTGCAAACAACACCGTCATCATCCAGACTAAACTCACTTCACTGCAAACAACACCGTCATCATCCAGACTAAACTCACTTCACTGCAAACAACACCGTCATCATCCAGACTAAACTCACTTCACTGCAAACAACACCGTCATCATCCAGACTAAACTCACTTCACTGCAAACAACACCGTCATCATCCAGACTAAACTCACTTCACTGCAAACAACACCGTCATCATCCAGACTAAACTCACTTCACTGCAAACAACACCGTCATCATCCAGACTAAACTCACTTCACTGCAAACAACACAGTCATCATCCAGACTAAACTCACTTCACTGCAAACAACACCGTCATCATCCAGACTAAACTCACTTTACTGGTAACAACACCGGCATCATCCACACTAAACTCACTTCACTGCAAACAACACCGTCATCATCCAGACTAAACTCACTTCACTGGAGCCGCTCATGAAAGGCTAAACTTGTTTTGCCATGATGTTGTATAATAAACTTGACACTTGATCTATAAATGTAGAAGATTATGATCAGGTCAATGAGTGGAATAAATACATATAAAGATAAACCATCAGACTGCCAAACAGTAGCTTTTACATATCAATGCGGCTGATGCTTAAGGGCCACAGGCTAGGATGGATAAGGACTGTATGTGTGTGAGACAGAGAGAGAGAGAGAGAGAGAGAGAGAGAGAGAGATAGAGAGAGAGAGAGAGAGAGAGAGAGATGTGTGTATGTCTGTATGTGTAATGTTTACTGTTCATTTTTATTGTTTATTTGACTTTTGTATATTACCTACCTCACTTGCTTTGGCAATGTTAACACATGTTTCCCATGCCAATAAAGCCCCTTGAATTGAATTGAATTGAATTGAGAGAGAGAGAGAGAGAGAGAGAGAGAGAGAGAGAGAGAGAGAGAGGGAGAGAGAGAGGGAGAGAGAGAGAGGTATAGGAGGTATAGCGCAGCACGCGCAACCGTATAGAAAGCTTTGTTCTAACACCTTACGGAGTAACTAAGCCACTACGCCGGGGAAAGGGCGGTGTTCCGAAATCCAGAACATTTACAAACATTCATTCACTACTGAATAATAGTCTGATTATGTCATAACTCCGTTTTCAGAATGTACCAAACAACTGGACAGTCAAGTCATAACTGATGAGTTGTAACGCGCACACATCACGCATGAACACCACCACATTGCCAAACCATAAAGTCCACAGGAGTGATCAAATGTCTCAGACTACCCTTATAGAATTCCAGCTACTGTATATGTTTCAATCTCTCCAAACCATCTCCCAGTCTGACATCCAAGCCACCTAAAAAAAAAGGCCCTGTCTTTGGGTGTCGAGCTGTAAGAGTCTCTAAAGTAGTTACTTACGAGTGTAGTAATTTGTCGGGAAATGGTCTGCTCTAATTTTGAGCTGAGTATCGACGTTAATATAATAACGAAGTGAGAGGCCCAGCAGCAACTTGACAAATTAATGTAATTGCAATCTTACTCTTGATTTGCACGACTGCTGTATCCTAGATGGAACAGTAGTCCTGGACTACTTGAAAAATGGTGCTATTATTACTAGGAATAGTATCATTATTATTATCAAACCTTATAAAAGTTGGATGCGTTTAAAAGGTCAAATGGGTATCCAACCATTGACAATAGGCCTACATGAAAAGCTATAAGTTGTGCTTCTGAAGTGAAAGGATTGCTCCTGCGTAAACCATATTGCCTCCACATCACCACAGCATTGCCTCGGTGCTATACAATGTACTTCAAGCAGAAAATACTCGAACAGTTTCCCATGACTCTTCGACGCTGTGTTCTATCTGGTCCAGGATTCATTCTGACCACACGGTCAGAGCACTTAACGGAGAGACTACGGTTCCGGCCACCGCGGAGTCGCAACAACCTCCGCGGTTCACCTCGCAGCGAATCACGAAGTCAAAACCGTTACAATCATTAAACACTCTCTTACCTTCATTCTCTGGGTAATTCCGTAAGCCTTCACATGGTGCGAATTCGTGAAAAAGAAAAAGTGAGAAAAGCAAAAGGGATGGATAGATCCAAAGGAAGAGTAGTGCCATTTTTCAGGCTGCGCTGCGCGCTCGCTGCATCCCTGTTCGTGTGGAGTTGGTGAGCGAGCCCTCGCGAATGAGTGGATGAGAGCAGAAAAGGAAAAGAGAGAGGGAGCGAGAGAAGGGAAAGAGGAGGAGACGGGAAGGAGGGTCCAGCGCAAGCCAAGCGCTGTCAATCTCGGGCGAGCCGGGTGGTGTGGAAACGCGAGACCTCGCGCTGTCGCGACACACACAAGCACGCACATACACACACACGCTATTCTGAGGACACACGCGGGCCTGCGATCTCCATCACTGCACCTCTGATGTTTGGAGAACGGTGCACATGGATACAGAAGGTTTTTATCCAAGGGTACCTGAAGATTCAGACTGAAAGTGAGTTGTATCTGCTGATGGTTGTCCATCGGTCATAGGCCTATTTCATTTAGTTGAATGGGCAGTTAAAGATTGATGAGGTAGTTGGGGGGCTCACAGGGAAACTGCCTGTGTCAAGCTCACCATTGTAGGTCTGCTCTACATTCAAAGAATGACAGCAGCTACAGGCAACAGCTCTCAGAAGAACCCAGTTTCATGGATTCCGGATTCAAATCCAATGCTTGTATGGAGATGTATTCTGGTTGGAATGTGTGTGGTTGCGCTGTGATAAGACGTGTGTGTGTCTGACTGGCGGTATTTTTCTGGGGGTCTAAATGAATAAATCATGGTTTCTGCCTGTCATATTAAATGCATGTGTGAAGAGTGGGGAAGGGGGGAGAGTGCGCGAGGTCAACCTCAATCTTCTGCTTTTTAACACAACAGACCGAAACAGCGTGCAGGGAATTCAGCACCACGGAGAGAGCACGAGCATTTTAACAGGACAGATGTACCCCTCTCGCTTTGCTTTCCTCTTGTGTGTGTTCTTTCTGTTTCGGTAAACCTACTAAATTAATGTCAACCCCCCAGTTAATTCCTTATTAGAACCTACATCCATTGTGTCCGCAACATCCAACCCACACGCCTCAATCACACCGACAGCATCATTGCATAACATCGTACGCAGCATCATCTGGTTATGTGTGCAACAAAAGTTCAACATTCACTTTTTTGCTACCATTTCTGTCAAGCCGTCTACGCATAGAATATGATGCATACCGCTGTAGGTGTGATCGAGGCTATAGGCAACCAACTACACAAGAAGTACATTCATTTCCAATGGAACGCTGCGTTTGCCTTGCAGCATTGCGTTGCAGAGGTCGTTGCAATGCGTTCTGTGTGGTCAAATTGTATGAGTGGACTTGACAGAAATAGTAGCAAAAGGTGACTGTTGAACTTTTGTTGCACACATATCCACCAACATTCACCTTCTGCTACCATTTCTGTCAAGCCGGTAGTCTACACATACATTTTGATCCATATTTTGATACATCCATTTTATGCACCACACAGAACGCACTGCAACTGCCTCTGCAATGCAATGCTGCCAGGCAAACTCAGCGTCCCATTGGAAATGAATGTAGTGTACATCTGGTGTACCAAAATGCAATGACGCTGTATGTGTGATCAAGGTGTTATGGTTTCATTTTGCCGGATGTCTAGCCTTATTTTCCGTACTTGACCGCATGTGCTTCGCTTTTCAACTCGCTAAAAGCTAGCTAGTTGGAGTGTGTGTGTGTGTGTGTACACCAGTTGAAAATATTGACCTCATGCGTACCGCAGCATTTCGGAATTACACCAGAATGACATTTATTTCCAATGAAACACCGTGTTTGCCTTGCAGCGTTGCAGAGGCAGTTGCAGTGCGTTCGGTGTGGTGCATACGTTGGATTTATCACAGTATGCCTCAAACTGTATGCGTAGACGGCTTGACAGAAATAGTAGCAGAAGGTGAATGTTGAACTTTTGTTGCGTACATTTCCAGATTAGAGGTCGACCGGCATGGCCAATTAATTCGGGACGATTTCAAGTTTTCATAACAATCCGCATTTTTGGATGCCGATTACGGCCGATTACATTGCAATCCACGAGGAGACTGCGTGGCAGGCTGACTACCTGTTACGTGAGTGCAGCAAGGAGCCAAGGTAAGTTGCTAGCTAGCATTAACAGTATCTTATGAAATACAATCAATCTTAACATAATCACGAGTTAACTACACATGGTTGATGATATTGCTAGTTTAACTTCTTATGGCTGGGGGCAGTATTGAGTAGCTTGGATGAATAAGGGGTCCAGAGTAAACTGCCTGCTACTCAGGCCCAGTTGCTAATATATGCATATTATTAGTAGATTTGGATAGAAAACACTCCGAAGTTTCTAAAATTGTTTGAATGATGTCTGTGAGTATAACAGAACTCATATGGCAGGCAAAAACCTGAGAAAAAATCCAACCAGGAAGTGGGAAATCTGAGGTTTGTAGTTTTTCAACTCTTTGCCTATCCAAGATACAGTGGAAATTTGGTCATATTGCACTTCCTAAGGCTTCCACTAGATATCAACAGTCTTTAGAACCTTGTTTGATGCTTCTACTGTGAAGGAGGGGGGAATGGGAGCTTATTGAATCAGGGGTCTGCCAGAGTGGCATGAGCTGGTCACGCACGCTCACTTGAGAGCGACCTGCGTTCCATCGCATTTCTACAGACAAAGGAATTCGAAGGCCAGCATACCGGAGTCGCCTCCTCAATGTTGACGTTGAGACTGGTGTTTTGCAGGTACTATTTAATGAAGCTGCCAGTTGAGAACTTGTGAGGCATCTGTTTCTCAAACAAAAAACTCCACTTTGGCCAGATTATTACATGACCCATCAAATTACCAGGTGTGACTGGGGGTGATTACGGCCATTTGTTGTATTTTATAAACATGTGTACATGTCTAGACAATAGTGACCTATCCACTTAGCTAGATGTGGGTGAGGGGCAGTTATAGCATTAACTTCACATGACCCATCAATTTAGACAAGTGTGTCGGGTAAAGCGTCATCTATTAACGATAAAATATTTATCAAATATTTTTATCTGGACACTTTCTGTTTTTGATATTGCTACTATGCAAGTACTATAACTGTACCGTTTACACCTTCTGTGCATGTGACAAATAAACGTAGATTTCATTTGGTATAGCGTGTGTTTACCACATGGCCTCACATGTGAATCCTTAAGAAGAATGCAAGGTCGGGCGTCCGGCAGAGACCGAGAGGGAGGAAGAGGGCGACGAAATGGAAACGACAGGGCAGGGCCATCAGTAGAATGGTGATTATAGCGGGCAAGAAATGTATAAAGAAAGGGGCCTGCAGACAGGACCCCAACACCTAATAATGGTGATGAGTACAGAGAATAATTCAAGGTCCAAGCAATGGGGCCGTGCCAGAAATAGGATGTGGATTATAGCGGGCAAGAAATATACAAACAAAGGGGCCGGGGAACAGGACCCCAACACCTAATAATGGTGATGGGTACATATAAGTTTAAGGCCCAAGCAATGGGGCCGTGCCAGCATTAGAACGATGATTATAGCGGGCAAGAAATATATAAACACTATGGGCGACCTCGAGCGGAAACGAGAGGGAAACAGGTCGGAACGTGAGCTAAGTGACACAGGATGCACCTCCTGACAGCCGAAAAAGAGATGGGTGGGACTAAGGCTTAAGAAGGAGTGAACAATGCTGAATGGGCGTAGACAAAGAAGCGCTCTCCAGTAGGTGTACCAAAACAGTCATGGCCCATTTTCTAAAAAGTTAGGTTTATCAACTTTCAAAGCAGAATTGCTTTCCCGTTGTTCCTCAACTGCAGTGTCTGATATACCATTTTCTAACTCTGAGTCTCTACTTTTTTATGTATATTTTCCCCCTTTTTCTCCCCAATTGCGATCTTTTCTCATCGCTGCACCTCCCCAACAGGCTCGGGAGAGGCGAAGGTCGAGTCATGCGTCCTCCGAAACATGACCCGCCAAACCACGCTCCTTAACAACCACTCGCTTAACCCAGAAGCCAGCTGCACCAATGTGTCGGAGGAAACACCGTTCAACTGACCACCGAAGTCGGCCCGCAGGCACCCAGTCCTCCACAAGGAGTCGCTAGAGTGCCATGAGCCAAGTAAAGCCCCAATGGCTAAACCCTCCCCTAACCAGGATGATGCTGGGCCATTTGTGCGCCACCCTATGGAACTCCCAGTCATGCCCGGTTGTGACACAGCCTGGGATCGAACACGGGTCTGCAGTGACACCTCAAGCACCGCGATGCAGTGCCTTAGACCGCTGCGCCACTCGGGAGGCCCCCTGAGTCTCTACTTTTATCCAATGTACAAAACACAATTTCAAATTTTGCTACATAAGACCGAATCGAGGCGGTCGGTCACATATGCATCAGGTGGACATCGGACATCACACCTACAGCGTCGTTGCGCAGTATAATCTGGATATGTGTGCAACAAAAGTTCAACATTCACCTTCTGCTACCATTTCTGTCAAGCCGTCTACGCATACAGTTTGAGGCATAGGTGTGATGAATCCAACGTATGCACATAGCCGTGGGAAGTAGTTTGGGGGTGGTGGTTGATTCCTATATTTTTCTGCAGCACCCTCAGCGCCCCTACTTCCCGCAGCTATGCATATGCACCACACAGAACGCATTGCAACTGCCTCTGCAATGCAGCAAGGCAAACGCAGCCTTCCATTGGAAATGAATGGACTTCTGGTGAACCAAAAGGCAATGTCGCTGTCAGTGTGATCGAGGTGTTAGGCCTATACCTAAACAGCTTTGCATCAACGTGGCTGCTAGTTGATTTCATTTGAACCAAGATTTATTTTTTAAAGAAGAATTGTAGGTTATTAACTAAATCAGTTGTGAATCAGAGACTATTGAATGTTGTCCGGACATCTTTGCCCTGTGTTCCAGCTGCTAAATAGTGTTCTAGTTCACCGCAGACAGGTTTGGATGATTAACGCTGGGTCACGACCACAATTATATTTACCACCGATAGCATATCTTCAGCGCACTCCTGTCCGAAATGAGGCTCCTGAAAGACCCATAAAAACGTCAAACACACACTGATTTATGTCGTTTCCCCCTATATGTCAGCGTTCGGTTTGTGCTGTGTGTGTGTGCAGCCCAGAAATTTGTTACGGGTCCAATTATGATGACGATTTGTTCCGTGTGCCAGCTTTACTCAGATGACCTAATTTCCTAGTTGAGTGTGGCGACAGAAAAACAAGCAGTGTTTTTTTCTCTCTCTCCTTTTTTCTTTTCTCCTTTTCTCTCCTGCCACGAAGCTGCATTCAGTCGTCCGTCTGGTGACAAAACAGTGCGCTGTCATGCATTCCAACGGTGACAACGTGATGTGCCTCTTAAATCCGCGTCGCTAACCCCCACCACACACACACACCGGAGTAGGCCCTGTGGAAGCAGACAAGCTTCTATAGGTAAACCCGTGCAAAGTGCTCCAACAGCAAACGACATCTGAAGGACTCAGTGGGCTTCATACAAATGGACACATGGACCCAAGTAAGCCACATTTGAGATTGCTGTCAGTCTTTCCCTCCCCCCATCTTCCCTGTGTGCCTCTGTCTCTCTCTTTCTGATGTTTGATCTTCCCTGAGGCTTAGCGTTCATCTCCAGAAGGAAATAGCTTGTCTCTCTCTTTCTTCCTCTTTCTCTCCACCGCTTTCTAAAAAAGCACCGAACCTTCTTTCACTTGTTCTCTCTTGTTCTCTCTCTCCCTGCTCTATTCCTCTTTCATTCAGAGTGAACTGTGAACTTCTGTCTCTCACCCTTCACCCTCTGTAGGTCAGTTTGCTTCCCAAATGAGCACCAAAAATAAACCCTGGTTGCTGGCGCTTTTAAGAGTGTTTGACACTCTTAAAAGAGTGCAAAGCAATTTGCCACTACAACCAGGGGTGATTGATTAAGGGAGATCACAACAAAATACAGGTAAAAGGTGGAGCAGAGTTCCTTAAAAAGTTTCTTTCAACCTCATACACATAAACAGAGAAGAGGAGTAAGCTTGGGGGGACTGATAGGGGTGCCGAGGTGATGACAGGGTCATCTGCCTAGTCAAGCCCAGATCCTAAAACTCATTCTGGGGTCTCCCCCTCCCTCCCTCCTTTTCTCTCCCTCTTTCAGACTCAGTCATGTGGTAATGTCTCTATTGTGGCAGGCTGAAGGCTAAATGGCTGACAGCTTGGAACTGGCATTAACCAGAAAGAATGACTTCCAGCCCTAATCAGGCTAGTGAGCAGTGAGGGCCTTTAGGAAGAACTGCTGCCGGGGTCTGGGTAAGAAGGAACACCACTGGCTCTGATTAAAAAAGAAAAAGCGAGTGTTGGGGTCTCTCTCTCTCTCTCTCTCTCTCTCTCTCTCTCTCTCTCTCTCTCTCTCTCTCTCTCTGCTTAGTTTCGCTCTCTTTCTCAAACACACACTATCTATCTATATCTATCACATACGCACACACACTTTTTCTATCTCTCTAGAGACATATATACACACACAGCTCTTTCTCTTTCTCTCATTCACTTTCTCTCTTTCACACACACACCCGCACACGCACACACAGGCAGACAGGGCGATTCGTCATGTCAGAGAAGCTCACAGTGCCGCCACACAAAAGGTGAGTGGGAGTGTGGGAAAGGCCAGTGCACAAAGCCAACCTTGCCCCCGCCTGCCTCCTCTTGGCTGGGGCAGACAGCCCTCAGCCCCTCTAACCCCCATCCTTCTCCACGTCCCCCAGTAGTACCCCAATCCCCAGCCCCTCAACCTCAGGCCAGACTGGTATCCAGCCTCCTCCACAAAGACAGAGGATCAGTCCCAAATGGCACCCTATTCCCTATGTACTACACTACTTTTGACCAGGGCCCATGGGAAACAGGGTGCCATATGGGATGCATAGAGACCACTGCTCTCCAACGGCTCTGGCAGACAGAGATAGAGAGAGAGTCCGCTCTCACCTCTTCATGCTGCTACTCACAAAGAGAGAAAGTGAAGAGAGAATAGATCTCTACTCTTCGCCAGCTCAGCTGTCCCTACAAAGACAGAAAGAAAAAGAGAGACAGTGTCTTCCTCTCCCTTCGTTCTCTCTCTCCGCCATCCCTCTGTGCGTACCTGTCTTCCTGTCCATACCTACGCTGCAGTTGTGCGGCTGGGAAGGGGAAGACTGGACACACAAACATACACACTGGTCTAACTGCTGGGGAAAGGTTCACTTACATAACGAGTCATTATTTAACATTTGTGTCATGTTCATGATCCTTGAGGAGTAAAGAAATGAATGCACGCCCTAGAAGCACGGTGGACACTGCAACAGGGTCTCGCAGTCTCTCGTCGGAATTAGACGTTTCTTAAACGTGACATTTCAAAGTTGTTCCAAACGTCAAATTTCTAAGTGTTTACGGTTAAGTTCAGGCCTTAACTCCACATTTTTAAGATTAGGGTTTAAGTTTAGACATTAACTCCGAATGGTTAAGGTATCGGTTCAAGGTTCGGGATAGGCTTAAAGCTAAAATCTCACAAGCAACTTTCTATTGCTGGATTTGAACATGCAACCTTTGGCAACAGAGGCAGATGCCCATCTGCCATTCCCGTCTACAACGTCCTAGCACAGAGTTTCCCAAACTCGGTCCTCGAGGGGTGCACATTTTCGTTTTTTTTTGCCCTAGCACTACACAGCTGATTTAAATGATCAACTAATCATCAAGCTTTGATCATTGAATCAGCTGTGTAGTGTTAGGGCAAAAATCAAAACGTGCACCACTTGGGGTCCCGAGGACCGAGTTTGGGAAACGCTGCCCTAGCAAAACCCAAACCTACTTGACGGTAACAGCGCTCACTGTTGCCCCTAGCGGCCGGTTTCCACGTCATCTCCCGACGTCCTCAGACATGGATGGACGTCGAATACAGACTTGTATCATGGGTGACATGACTGGAACAGACTGGCAGAGCTATCAGGGAATCAGACAGGTGGACAAATGAAACTGCCGTGAAGGAGCACTGCTGATGGGCGCCCTTTTGTGCCTGTAATCTCCCCACACGGATCTGAGGGCCTGAGTGACAGGCAGTTGGCAGTACAGACTGTTGAGTCAGGGGAAACTGCACTCATATCCTGCTTGTTAAGAGCCCTATCGATGGAGGGATGTCCAGAGCGAGATACAGATTCATTTGATTGTCTGAGGGATGTCAATCAATCATTCTGCCTCTCACGCTCCACTGTACTCCTCTTTTCCAGCGACTCTTCCTCTCTTCTCCAATTAAACTGATATATCATCACAAAGAAGCTTCGAACAAGGGCAGAACATGTAAGATTAAATGGTTTAATATGTCACCAAATGTTCACAATCTCTCCCCTCATCCATTGTATCCCTGGGCAGACCGAGGAGAGAGAGGTATACATGTGTTTCTAGCCACACACACACACATGATTTGTCACCATCTCTCTCGGCACAGAGAGGCCTGCACTAATGGACACACACTGTGTGTGCTAAACAAATTAGACCCATTACTGAGAGAGAGAGAGAGAGAGAGAGGGATGAGAGAGAGAGAGAGAGAGAGAGAGAGCAGAAGAGAGGAAAAGTGGTACAGTAGGAGAGAGAGAGAGAGAGAGAGAGAGAGAGAGAGAGAGAGAGAGAGAGAGAGAGAGAGAGAGAGAGAGAAATGGAGTAGAGAGAGAGAGAGAGAGAGAGATGAGTGAGCAGTAGAGAGAGAGAGAGAGAGAGAGAGAGAGAGAGAGAGAGAGAGAGAGAGAGAGAGAGAGAGAGAGAGAGAGAACAGGAGAGAGAGGGATGAGAGATAGAGAACAGGAGAGAGAGGGATGAGAGATAGAGAACAGGAGAGAGAGGGATGAGAGATAGAGAACAGGAGAGAGAGGGATGAGAGATAGAGAACAGGAGAGAGAGGGATGAGAGATAGAGAACAGGATAGAGAGGGATGAGAGATAGAGAACAGGAGAGAGAGGGATGAGAGATAGAGAACAGGAGAGAGAGGGAGATAAAGGAACACTAGATAGAGTGACAGATGGAGGGAGAAGAGTGAGAGTTAATACAGACAGGGGAAGAGTGAGGGGGCACAGAGCGAGATAGAGATTTATGAGAGCTAATAGAGAGAGAGAGAGAGAGAGAGAGAGAGAGAGAGAGAGAGAGAGAGAGAGAGAGAGAGAGAGAGAGAGAGAGAGAGAGAGAGAGAGAGAGAGAGAGAGAGAGAGAGAGAGAGAGAGAGAGAGAGAGAGAGAGAGAGAGAGAGAGAGAGAGAGACAGGAGCAGAGATGGAGAGAGAAATATGTGAGAGGCACAGTAATGGTTATTGGGCACTCTGTAGTGTGAGTGTGTGAGAGTGTGTGTGTGTGTGTGTGTGTGTGTGTGCCTGTGTTGGATAAGCTGGTCACTGGTTCCCAGAGGTGTGTTCCAGGACCATCACCAAGTCTAGATGTCTGAATAGTGAACACACTCTCATGAGGGGGAGTAAATGCATTATCATTCATCACACATAACTCTCTCTCAATCACGCATGCACACAAACACACAGGCATGCTGGCACACACACACACACGTAACACTACACTGACTGTGAGCCAGACTCATCTATCTCCATGCATACATGTGTGTGTGAGGTGTAATTAATTTAACCTGGCAGGGTTGGGAGGGTGATAGCCGTAGTGATTCTCTCTCACGTCTGATTGTTCCATAATCAGATTGACACACAGTCAGACAGAGGGGGGGGGGGGGGGGGGGTATTCCTCTCCTCCCTCTCCCTTCTCCTCTCTCTCACCACCATAACCTTAATTTCTGTCTCCATGCTACACTTCCTCTCCTCCTTGCTCCTCCCCCCCCTCTCTCATACCGCCTCATCCTCCATCTTCCTCTCTCTTTCTGTCTGCTCCTCTCTTCTCCCCCCTTCACTTATCCTCTTTCCTCCTCCCTCCCCCTCTCTCCCCCCCGTGGAGATATAAACACATCATTGTGTCTGAGCACTGATCACATTACCTGTATTAATGTACCCAATAACCACAGCACCTACTGTGTGTGTGTGTGTATTTGTGTGTCTGCGTATGTTTGTGTGTACAGGCTTGCCAGCTGCCTCAGGTCTCCAGTGTTCTATACAGCTATCTCACTCACTGATTAATATTTACATTTCAGAGAAAACACACACACACTGGCGAGAAGCATCCTTTTATATCGGAAAACATCTGATAAAGCAGATGCGGTGGCAAGAGCTCTAAATTAAAACACTTCATTGGTAGCACTGGTGCTCCCAATAAAACACAAGTTAGGATCACCACGTGTAATTTAGGAGCACTAGATGATATTTTTTAAATTGATTGCGGTATAGTCTATATTGGGCCTATATGTATTCTAGCTACTTATTAAGGACATGTTGTGCCCTAACACTGTAAATATGTGTATGTAAAATGTGTATGTAAAATGTGTATGTAAAATGTATATGTAAAATGTATGTACAGTCGTGGCCAAAAGTTTTGAGAATGACACAAATATTCATTTTCACAAAGTCTGCTGCCTCAGTTTGTATGATGGCAATTTGCATATACTCCAGAATGTAATGAAGAGTGATCAGATGAATTGCAATTAATTGCAAAGTCCCTCTTTGCCATGCAAATGAACTGAATCACAAAAAACATTTCCACTGCATTTCAGCCCTGCCACAAAAGGACCAGCTGACATCATGTCAGTGATTCTCTCGTTGACACAGGTGTGAGTGTTGACGAGGACAAGGTTGGAGATCACTCTGTCATGTTGATTGAGTTCGAATAACAGACTGGAAGCTTCAAAAGGAGGGTGGTGCTTGGAATCGTTGTTCTTCCTCTGTCAACCATGGTTACCTGCAAGGAAACACGTGCCGTCATCATTGCTTTGCACAAAAAGGGCTTCACAGGCAAGGATATTGCTGCCAGTAAGATTGCACCTAAATCAACCATTTATCAGATCATCAAGAACTTCAAGGAGAGCAGTTCAATTGTTATGAAGAAGGCTTCAGGGCGCCCAAGAAGGTTCAGCAAGCGCCAATACAGAGCTTGCTCAGGAATGGCAGCAGGCAGGTGTGAGTGCATCTGCATGCATAGTGAGGCGAAGACTTTTGGAGGATGGCCTGGTGTCAAGAAGGGCAGCAAAGAAGCCACTTCTCTCCAGGATAAACATCAGGGATAGACTGATATTTTGCAAAAGGTACAGGGATTGGACTGCTGAGGACTGGGGTAAAGCCATTTTCTCTGATGAAACCCCTTTACGATAGTTTGGGGCATCCGGAAAAAAAGCTTGTCCTGAGAAGACCATCTGTGTCATGCCAACAGTAAAGCATCCTGAGACCATTCATGTGTGGGGTTGCTTCTCAGCCAAGGGAGTGGGCACACTCACAATTTTGCCTAAGAACACAATCATGAATAAAGAATGGTACCTCATCCTCAGAGAGCAACTTCTCCCAACCATCCAGGAACAGTTTGGTGACGAACAATGCCTTTTCCAGCATGATGGAGCACCTTGCCATAAGGCAAAAGTGATCACTAAGTGGCTCGGGGAACAAAACATCGATATTTTGGGTCCATGGCCAGGAAACTCCCCAGGCCTCAATTCCATTGAGAACTTGTGGTCAATCCTCAAGAGGCGGGTGGACAAACTCCAAGCATTGATTATGCAAGAATGGGCTGCCATCAGTCAGGATGTGGCCCAGAAGTTAATTGACAGCATGCCAGGACGGATTGCAGAGGTCTTGAAAAAGAAGGGTCAACACTGCAAATATTGACTCTTTGCATCAACTTCATGTAATTGTCAATAAAAGCCTTTGACACTTATGAAATGCTTGTAATTATACTTCAGTATTCCATAGTAACATCTGAAAAAAATATCGAAAGACACTGAAGCAGCAAACTTTGTGGAAATTAATATTTGTGTCATTTTCAAAACTTTTGGCCACGACTGTATATGTAGTAAAAAAGCTGTTAAAAAGGGGGGCTAATACAATATTTAAAAATAATAATAATAATAAACACTGGAAATACATTAGTTTATCATAAAAGCTCAAATGTCATTGAAATAACAAAGTTATTTGTGGAATATTAGGTTTCTACATTGTGTAAAAGTACTATTTTTCAATTGAGATGCAGCCTGCAGCTACGGAACCTTGAGCTGTTAACCGGACGTGCTACCTTGTCCCAGACCTACTGTTTTCGACTCTGTTCTCTCTCTCTCTCTCTCTCTCTCTCTCTCTCTCTCTCTCTCTCTCTCTCTCTCTCTCTCTCTCTCTCTCTCTCTCTCTCTCTCTCTCTCTCTCTCTCTCTCTCTCTCTCTCTCTCTCTCTCTCTCTCTCTCTCTCTCTCTCTCTCTCAACTGCTGTCTCGACTGCTGTCTCGACTGCTGTCTCGACTGCTGTCTCGACTGCTGTCTCGACTGCTGTCTCGACTTCTGAATGCTCGGCTGTGAAAAGCCAACTGACATTTACTCCTGAGGTGCTGACCCATTGCACCCTCTACAACCACTATAATTACTATTTGACCCTGCTGGTCATATATGAACATCTTGAAGAACAATCTGGCCTTAATGGCCATGTACTCTTACAGTATAATCTCCACCCGGCACAGCCAGAAGAAGACTGGCCACCCCTCAGAGCCTGGTTCCTGTCTAGGTTTCTTCCTAGGTTCCTGTCTTTCTAGGGAGTTTTTCCTAGCCACTGTGCATCTACATCAGCATTGCTTGCTGTTTGGGGTTTTAGGCTGGGTTTCTGTATAAACACTTTGTGACATTTATTGATGTAAAAAAGGCTTTATAAATACATTTGATTGATTGATTGATTGATTGACCTGCTTCTATCTGGTTTGGCGACAAGCAAGCTGTGAAACCATGATGCTAACAAATCTCTACTCGCTTAATTCAGGAGGGCACTCGGAAACAACAGTACTAGAGATTTTTTCACAGTTGAACAGTGCTCTCAAAATAACTCCTTGTCTAACAGCAAAATATTTTGTTGCATATGCAACCAAATTGTATGCACTTTAGAGCACTGATGGTGGCAGTGGTTCAGATTGGGCCCTGTTTACCTGTTTTTTCTAGAGGGGATTGGGATACCTAATTTTCACTGTCAATATGGGTTGTTAGTAAGCTGCAAGTCCACATTTGGTGGGTAGCTGCAAGTCCACATTTGGTGGGTAGCTGCAAGTCCACATTTGGTGGGGTAGCTAGCTGCAAGTCCACATTTGGTGGGGTAGCTGCAAGTCCACATTTGGTGGGGTAGCTAGCTGCAAGTCCACATTTGGTGGGGTAGCTAGTTGCAACTCCACATTTGGTGGGTAGCTAGCTGCAAGTCCACATTTGGTGGGGTAGCTAGCTGCAAGTCCACATTTGGTGGGTAGCTAGCTGCAAGTCCACATTTGGTGGGTAGCTAGCTGCAAGTCCACATTTGGTGGGGTAGGAATCCATACTTGCTCACAACTGAAAGTATTATCTGATAAGCAATGAGTCCTTCTTTATCCTTATGCTGCCAGCTGCTCAAAGCCAAGTCTCTTCTGTCTACAGTGCTGGACCCTCGACACTGAGGATCAGCAGGCCAGGTCCATCCAGGGGCTTGCCTGAGGACACAGGGCCCAGAAGGAGGCTCCCTGCTGGGCCAAAGGGACACAGTGGCTGCCTGTGTTTCCAAACATGGGCCTCTCAATGCCCAGAGGTCAGGCATTCATTATAATTTAGGCCAAACAGAGGGGCCCTTGCGCTTTCATAGACACACACACACATACACACACAAACACATTCAGAGTTAGAGTTTAAATTCTGACCCTATTTAAACCTCACAGCGACAAGACTGAGAAAGGAAAGAAGGGAAGGAGTGAACGGGGAGGGGCATAATAAAAAAGAGAGGGAGTTAGAGAGACAGATGGGGTAGTTAGCACTGAGGAGTGTGTTCATGATTTGAAGCAAGTGCGAGAGAAAGAGAGGGAAAGAGAGAGAAAGAGAAAGAGAGAGAAAGAGAGAGAGAGAGAGAGAGAGAGATACAGAGAGAGAGAGACAGAGAGACAGAGACAGACAGAGAGACAGAGAGACAGAGAGACA
The DNA here is from genome assembly GCF_045679555.1 of Salvelinus alpinus. Taxonomy (NCBI): domain Eukaryota; kingdom Metazoa; phylum Chordata; class Actinopteri; order Salmoniformes; family Salmonidae; genus Salvelinus; species Salvelinus alpinus. The sequence goes on along the minus strand of NC_092115.1, from coordinate 38,365,361 downwards.
GAGAGACAGAGAGACAGAGACTGACTAGATCCTAGATCTGTATTGTTGGTCAACAGGAGTTACACTGGGGAGTGTAGGATCAAATAAAAAAAGTTCAAGTTAAACCAGAAGAGAGAGATATTAAGTCCAGATGCACAAAGCATGAAAAGGGTCTTAAGAGTAGGCGTGTTCTTTGAGCTCAGCCACCATCCACTCACTGTCAGATGTGCGCCATCTAGCGGCACTGCAGTGAAACATCATGAGGGAGACCTGTGTGCTGTGGCGGACACTGACATGACTGAATTCACAACTGTTGTGACATTTTGGGGAAAAACGAAGAAAACATTTGTTTGGATTCTGTACTAGGTGTAAGTATCTAGATCTGAGTACTTTAAATGCATTTTACAGTCCAACAAAAACCAAACAAAAACAGCAACATAACCTACAAGTGACCCCCGTATGCCTCTGCTACCCCCACTCCTTTTAACAACTAGATGAGGAGAGAGCCAGAGAGGGCCATTTGTGAGCTATTGAAAGGCTAGTGACCAGCGGCCACTGAGGCGGTAAAGACCCCTCTATCTAAAAAGATTGTTTCTGGATCAGCTGCCGGCATTAAGCTGAACTGAACCGTGAAGAGCCGTGGAGCCGCGTGAAGCCGCGTGCTCTCCCGTAATTAAAGCGTTATTGATTACCGCGCTTCAGCGTACCATGGACCAGCACCGCAGGACTCGAGCAGGTCGTGACTGGCGGCAGCTGCTTCGTCAGCCTGATAGGATACTTCAATTGTAGCCTTTACTATCTGAATGGTATGCTAATAGCTTATAGGATTCGTTTCAGTCGATTATTGATGGTTTCCAAGTGGACGGTCGGTCCAAATTCGCAGCATTGTGTGGGGAACATCAAATAGAGAGAAGAGGAGATGGACTGGTGTGAATTCCACTTCAAGTCCATCAATTCGAGAGATTGACATTTAAAAAGTAATCTCTTAAAATGAATGGCACTTGTGGATTCTTCAATTGGGACTTCATTCCATCTCCAGAATTGACTGCATTGAATTGGAATTGAGCCCGGCACAGATAGCTACTTCTGAAGAGAGCTAATTTGCCCTGACGACAGAATGTTCTTTGCCAAGATGTTACAAGAAAGTAGAAAAGCAATTTGATAGGCAGCCTTTGATTCAATCAGCCATAATCAATTCACTGAGAGAAAACATTTAAAATAAGTGTGTGTGTGTGTGTGTGTGTGTGTGTGTGTGTGTGTGTGTGTGTGTGTGTGTGTGTGTGTGTGTGTGTGTGTGTGTGTGTGTGTGTGTGTGTGTGTGTGTGTGTGTGTGTGTGTGTGTGTGTGTGTGTGTGTGTGAGAGAGAGAAAGAGAGACAGAGAGAGGGAGAGAGAGAGAGAGAGAGAGAGAGAAGCCGTCATATCTAGTATTTATGAACAGAGGGGAGACACTGTAGAAGGATGACAGGCGGCCAGAGGACAAAGAACAGAGTCTTCTCAGATCAATCCTTGAAAGGTCTGCGTATCGATCTGTGTAACATCTCCATTGTGACATATCAAAACATCGCTCCAGACCTGAACACTTCTGATAGCACAAAATGACTTGGTTCCAGTGCTCTTTACAAAAAACACAAAGAAAGACGATCATCTCCATAGACTTTATATTGCCTTTTATGTCCTATCAAAGCACCTTTTCTCCTTGCCCACTCACACACACACACACACACACACACACACACACACAACACACACACACACACACACACACACACACACACACACACACACACACACACACACACACACACACACACACACACACACACACACACACACACACACACACACACACACACACACACACACACATATCTGGCAGCCACCTGAAAAGATCTGAGCCGATGTTCTCTATCTTCGGACATGCGAATGAATAAAAGACTACAGTGGTTCCCTCTAGTCTGATAGTAGGCAAGCAGGCTCTAATCATGGCTGCCCAGTCCATCAAGTTGCTACTGTTACTTTATGGATGATAGACAGCCAGAGCCCCTTGGCCACGGTCACTGTTCTACTGATTAGAGACAGACACACTGGATCTCAGGGTCCCATTAGCAATTCACCAGTCAGGCATGTGTGTGTGTGTGTGTGTGTGTGTGTGTGTGTGTGTGTGTGTGTGTGTGTGTGTGTGTGTGTGTGTGTGTGTGTGTGTGTGTGTGTGTGTGTGTGTGTGTGTGTGTGTGTGTGTGTGTGTGTGTGTGTGTGTGTGTGTGTGTGTGTGTGTGTGTGTGTGTGTTGGAGTGCAGTGGCGGATTAAGGTATAGGCGACATGGGCAGCCACCCAGGGCGGCACGGGGCGCCCGCACAGAAAAAATGTGGAATGGTGACATTTGCGCAAATCGGTTTTCTATCACTCATTTGCACGTCACGTCAATGATATCATGTCACCGTGTGGGACTGTTGGTCATTTAACCTTGCCGGAGTGTGTCCCCTGATTCTAGTTTGTGAGCTAGGCAGGCTACTGCCTGGGAAGGTCTCCCACTCAGAAGTACGAGATGGGGAGGGGGACGGGGGTAGGTTGACCTCAGGTCTCCCCACTGGAAGCCCGAGGTAGGGGGAGCGGGGGAATCTATCAAATAGCGCACCTCTAACTTTGTACAGTACTAATGCAATTAGGGTGTCAGACTCATATATTGTATTTCAATGATAATTCAGGGGCACTTCTGAAATAGTTTGGAGCACCCACTGGGCACTGGCCAGGATGAGATGCCATCCACCTCCTCAGCCACACTGTTCAGGATGAGATGCCATCCACCTCCTCAGCCACACTGGCCAGGATGAGATGCCATCCACCTCCTCAGCCACACAGGTGTCTTCACAAATGTTGTCTGAGCCTGAGGATGAAGACCCATTTCCTTCCACTTCACCCCAGCAGGATTCTTCAGGTGTGTTAGTGCGCACGTGCACTTTGTACAGTACTAATGCAATTAGTCAAATCAGTCACACTACGAAATGCTACCAAATCAACCACAATTCATTCATAATACTGTGAATTTATAGTTTCACAGACATATTGTCGCATTTTTCTCTGGTTTGTGCGAAATGGTTAAGAATAATATAAAACCAGTCTGCACTTAGTCTTGACTCTTGGTTGACAGTGTTGGGGGATGGGTAATGTAGTCTTGACTCTTGGTTGACAGTGTTGGGGGATGGGTAATGTAGTCTTGACTCTTGGTTGACAATGTTGGGGGATGGGTAATGTAGTCTTGACTCTTGGTTGACAGTGTTGCGGGATGGGTAATGTAGTCTTGACTCTTGGTTGACAGTGTTGGGGGATGGGTAATGTAGTCTTGACTCTTGGTTGACAGTGTTGAGGGATGGGTAATGTAGTCTTGACTCTAGGTTGACAGTGTTGGGGGATGGGTAATGTAGTCTTGACTCTTGGTCAACAGTGCTGGGGGATGGGTAATGTAGTCTTGACTCTTGGTTGACAGTGTTGGGGGATGGGTAATGTAGTCTTGACTCTTGGTTGACAGTGTTGGGGGATGGGTAATGTAGTCTTGACTCTTGGTTGACAGTGTTGGGGGATTTGTAATGTAATCTTGACTCTTGGTTGACAGTGTTGGGGGATGGGTAATGTAGTCTTGACTCTTGGTCAACAGTTTTGGGGGATGGGTAATGTAGTCTTGACTCTTGGTTGACAGTGTTGGGGGACGGGTAATGTATTGATGCTCAAGTGCCAAATCAACACAAATGTTTTCTATTTGTCTTTGTTACCTCTTTTTGATTCTTATTTATGTATATATTTCTATATTTACATAGTTTTAAATGTTATGATTATTTATTTGTGTTGTTCCAAATGTCTGAATAAAAATGACAGTTAGTGCAGCATGGTGCTTTTTTGGGGGGAGGCATACAAGCTAGAACCGCCACTGTGTGTGTGTGTGTGTGTGTGTGTGTGTGTGTGTGTGTGTGTGTGTGTGTGTGTGTGTGTGTGTGTGTGTGTGTGTGTGTGTGTGTGTGTGTGTGTGTGTGTGTGTGTGTGTGTGTGTGTGTGTGTGTGTGTGTGTGTGTGTGTGTTTAGCCTTGAGCCAGGCACCGGGCTGGTGAATAATAGACAGATCTGTTGAATCTCAGAACAGACAGACAGTCAGTCTTCTCTCCATCTCACGCTGCATCTCTCACCCTGCCTGCCGAGCCACTAATCATACCTCCCTCTGTAACTGACGAAGGCCAGACAGACAGCAGATACGCAGAAACAGGGGAGTGAAGAAGGGATTCAGAGAGGGATAAAGAGATAGACCGATACGATGCAGATGGACAGAGAAAAAGGGAGAGAGAACATTTAGAGAGAGGATGAGATACTGTACATGGATAGTCAGTGTGTTGTCTGTTAATTAAGCTTCGAGCAAGTTTCAAAATGTTCTTTAGATATGAAAACTCCCAGACTAACTTTTTGTAATTTTTTTCCCTCTATATGACTGACCTTTTCACAAAACTGATATCTCCAACCTATTCCGTCTAGCTCTCCATATCTAGCTAAGATAATATCTACCTCTCCCTCCCTCACCCCCTCCCATGACTATTTTTCCTCTCCCCCTTCGCTTTATTCTCTCTGTCTACCCCCCCCCCCCCCCCCCCCTACACACACACACACACTAGCTACAGTGTGAAGCAGGAGCATCACATTGTACCTCCACAGCCACTTTCTATCTGTGGAATAGTCATTGGGCAGGAGGCAGCCAGTGCTTTGGTACTGTGTTATAATAGTTCACGCACTGCTGCTCTACAGAAGCGTAATTACCTCTGCAGTGTTATTAAGCTGTTTTATTACACACATTCACACTGCCCACCTTCCTGACTGCCTTTCTGTCTTTCTGTCTGTCCACTCAACCAGGAGTCATAAGTTTTCCTCTCTCACAGAGAGGCCAAATGAAAACATGCAATGAATGCTCAGTGTGTCTCAGATAGAGCAGCACACTTGTCAATGTGAATCACTTCTCATATTTCCTCCCTTTCAAAAGGCTCAGGCCTCTTGGGATGATGGTTGTACAGCACGTTGCCTCACCTACCTTTGTGGAATGTAGCCTAGTTTTTATATCCATTTCTCAGACCTTCTGATAAATGACTAGAATGTACATCTCCACATGGCCTGTCTTCCATACAGGCCTAGACTTACATTAACATGCAATCAAAATGCAAACAACACAGTTCAAATCATGTCATATGTTTTCCTTTCATGGCTGATGTTATGTGTCAGTGTGAATCCTTTCTCATATTTCCCCCCTTTCAGGGATGTAACATTACAATTGTGTAGCTAAAAGGCTTTGTGTTTGTAGATCGACTGAGATGAATGAACCTACTGCAGCCAAGGTGATCATGGCTGGGGTCAATTTTGCTTGTTTTTGCAGTTCTTTTTGCAGTTTTTGTATAGAAATGTTTTAAAAGTTGAAGCTTATTTACTGCATTCAGACCTCACTAAAAATCTAACCCTGGTTACGACCCTGGCAACATGTGTTGGGGGTGATGTAAATGTGTGCTTATTTCTGTACTGTGCAGTAAGTGCTTAAGAGCTTATATAGAACCTGGCCCATATTTTAGCATGAGGTTTGGAGTGGACTTTGGAGTGGACTTCAATTGTTTTAGTAAAAGACCATGTTCACAAACCTCAAACCTGGTTAGTTACCCCATTGTCATACTTGAGTAAAAGTACAGATACAACGCCCTCCCTTCGGCATTTTGCTCCTCCCTTCCTATAGGCAGAAACTCGAACAGGAAGTACCCGTGTTAAGGACTATTCAACGCTGGTCTGACCAATCGGAATCCATTCTTGAAGATTGTTTTGATCACACGGACTGGGATATGTTCCGGGTAGCCTCTGAGAATAACATTGACGTATACACGGACACGGTGACTGAGTTCATCAGGAAGTGTATAGGGGATGTTGTTCCCACTGTGACTATTAAAACCTACCCAAACCAGAAACCGTGGATAGATGGCAGCATTCGTGCAAAACTTAAAGCGCAAACCACTACATTTAACCATGGCAAAGTGACTTTGAATATGGTTGAATACAAACAGTGTAGTTACTCACTCAAACAGGCAAAACGTCAGTACAGAGACAAAGTGGAGTCGCAATCCAACGGCTCAGACACATGACGTATGTAGCAGGGTCTACAGACAACCACGGATTACAAAGGGTAAACCAGCCACGTCGCGGGCAACGACATCTTGCTGCCGGACAAAGCTAGACACCTTATTCGCCCGCTTTGAGGATAACGCAGTGCCACCGACGCGGGCTGCTCCCAAGGACTGTGGGCTCTTGTTCTCCGTGGCCGACGTGAGTAAGACATTTAACCTTGTTCACCCTCGCAAGGCTGCCGGCCCAGACGGCATCCCTAGCCGCGTCCTCAGAGCATGCGCAGACCAGCTGGCTGTAGTGTTTACGAACATATTCAATCTCTCCTTATCCCAGTCTGCTTTTTCCATTTGCTTAAAGATGTCCACCATTGTTCCTGTACCCATGAAAGCAAAGGTAACTGAACTAAATTACTTCTGTCACCATGAAGTGCTTTAAGAGGCTAGTTAAGGATAATATCACGTCTACCTTACCTGACACCCTAGACCCACTTCAGTTTTGTTACCTCCCCAATAGATCCACAGACGATACAATCGCCATCGCACTACACACTGCCCTATCCTATCTGGACAAGAGGAATACCTACGTAAGAATGCTGTTCATTGACTATAGCTCAGAATTCAACACCATAGTATCCCTCCAAGCTGATCATTAAGCTGAAGTCCTGAACTTCCTAAGGGGCCGCCCCCAGGTGGTGAAGGTAGGAAACAACACCTTGCTGATACAGTGATACAGTTGAAACAAGATGGACCCCATCTTGAGACCCCCTACACTTTCCCTCTCTCGGAGCCATAGAAATAAAATTCTTAGTCTAATTCTAGAATGCACAGTCTGGTTGTGACTCTATGGTTGAAACACAGAGGTCACTAGATGGCCATGCTAGACTGGACAATAGTGTCAACATGGTCAGATTTGATGAGTAGGTACTAGGTAGAGCTTGTTCTTTATCATTTAGGGTAAGAGGTCAAATTCAGGGTAAGTTTACAGGTCAGGTTTGGGGTTAATAGCATTTGTGTAACATTTGTGTCTATCCATCTGTCCTTTCTAGCATGGCCAGATGTGACAATCATGGAACTTATGGGTCATATAGGTCATCAGTTGTGGAACAAAGTGACTAATATCCACACCTAGTGGTCAACAGAAAACGTCACCTTTAACATCAACATCAATATCTCTGTTTGTATGTTGCCAGTTCATTTCGTTTCGACAAGCCTACCAATGATTTTCCCCTTGCTCCTGTCTGTTTCTAGTTCCTGTTTTCTAGTTTTCCCGGTTTTGACCATTCTGCCTGCCCCAACCCCGAGACTGCCTGCCGTTCTGTACCTTATGGACTCTGATCTGGATTACTGACCTCTGCCTGCCCTTGACCTGTCATTTTGCCTGCCCCCTGTTCTAGTAATAAACTTTTGTTACCTCGACACTGTTGGCATCTGGGTCTTCTCCTGTAACGCGATAGAGGATGACAGAGGACAACAAATCACCCCATTTAAAACTATTATTTTATTAAGAAGCATTATACAGTTGAAGTCGGAAGTTTACATACACTCAGGTTGGAGTCATTAAAACTCGTTTTTCAACCACTCCACATATTTCTTGTTAACAAACTATAGTTTTGGCAAGTCGGTTAGGACATCTACTTTGTGCATGACACAAGTAATTATTCCCACAATTGTTTATAGACAGATTATTTCATTGTATCACAATTCCAGTGGGTCAGAAGTTGACATACACTAAGTTGCCTGTGCCTTTAAACAGCTTGGAAAATTCCAGAAAATAATGTCATGGCTTTAGAAGCTTCTGATAGGCTAATTGACATTATTTGAGTCAATTGGAGGTTTACCTGTGGATGTAGTTCAAGGCCTACCTTCAAACTCGGTGCCTCTTTGCTTGACATCATGGGAAAATCAAAAGAAATCAGCCAAGACCTCAGAAAGAAATTGTAGACCTCCACAAGTCTGGTTCATCCTTGGGAGCAATTTCCAAATGCATGAAGGTACCACATTCAACTGTACAAACAATAGTATGCAAGTATAAACACAATGGGACCACGCAGCCATCATACCGCTCAGGAAGGAGATGCGTTCTGTCTCCTAGAGATGAACATACTTTGGTGAGAAAAGTGCAAATCAATCCCAGAACAACAGCAAAGGACCTTGTGAAGATGCTGGAGGAAACAGGAACAAAAGTATCTATATCCACAGTAAAATGAGTCCTATATCGACATAACCTGAAAGGCCGCTCAGCAATGAAGAAGCCACTGCTCCAAAACCGACATAAACAAGCCAAACTACGGTTTGCAACTGCACATGGGGACAAAGATTGTACTTTTTGGAGAAATGTCCTTTGGTCTGATGAAATAAAATAGAACTGTTTGGCCCTAATGACCATTGTTATGTTTGGAGGAAAAATGGGGAGGCTTGTAAGCCGAAGAACACCATCCCAACCGTGAAGCACGGGGGTGGCAGCATCATGTTGTGGGGGTGCTTTGCTGCAGGAGGGACTGGCACTTCACAAAATAGATGGCTTCATGAGAAAGGAAAATTATGTGGATATATGAAGCAACATCTCAAGACATCAGTCAGGAAGTTAAAGCTTGGTCGCAAATGTGTCTTCCAAATGGACAATGACCCCAAGCATACTTCAAAAGTTGTGGCAAAATGGCTTAAGGACAACAAAGTCAATGTATCGGAGTGGCCATCACAAAGCCCTGACCTCAATCCTATAGAACATTTGTGGGAAGAACTGAAAAAGCGTGTGTGAGCAAGGAGGCCTACACACCTGACTCAGTTACACCAGCTCTGTCAGGAGGAATGGGCCAAAATTCACCCAACTTATTGTGGGAAGCTTGTGGAAGGCTACCTGAAACGTTTGACCCAAGTTAAACAATTTAAAGGCAATGCTACCAAATACTAATTGAGTGTATGTAAACTTCTGACCCACTGGGAATGTGATGAAAGAAATAAAAGCTAAAATAAATCATTCTCTCTACTATTATTCTGACATTTCACATTCTTAAAATAAAGTGGTGATCCTAACTGACCTAAGACAGGGAATTTTTACTTGGATTAAATGTCAGGAATTGTGAAAAATGTAGTTTAAATGTATTTGGCTGAGGTGTATGTAAACTTCCGACTTCAACTGTAGATATACACATAAACACACATATAAATACATACCTTATCTTAGGTAACAATCCTTTGCACAAACTGTTGACATTACTACGCATATTAATTGTTAATGATGGAAATTAAGGTGCGCAAGATATTTGAATATATACAGTATATATTTTTTAATAGCAATATTATAGCTATTAAAAAATAAATATACTGTATGTTTTCAAATATGATTCTAGGATATGCAAACATTTCCTTTCTCACTCACTTAACGCCACACTTTTCCAAACACCAAAAACACACACCAGACCTTCCAGCACAATACATCCACACATACCCACATACCGCGCCTTCTATGTCTGCTGTGTTTTTATATCTACCATGTTGAATTAGTCGTTTGTGTTCCAATCAGTCATATTTGAAGATGTGTTATTTTGCCAGGTATCCTTTCTTCTAATGCTGTCTTGTCCATTAATAAAATACTATAAATGGAAAATGTAATACAATTTTTTTTTTTTACAACATTCCCTATTCTGAAAGGTACAGTGTAGTTGTACTTTTTTTATTTAACAATAATTGTTTTTATTGCTTTTCTGTCATTATTTTTGCATTATTACAATCCCTACCATGGATAATGTTGGGTGTTCCATTATTTGCCTCCTCTATGAGAACTTTGTATTGTTTAGAACAGCCATGGAGCAGTCTTTGTGTCTCGGGAACATTTGGCTGTCAATATACAGTTTATCGACTACGAGAGCTACGCGCTTTCCTTTCAATCTATTCTCCTTGAAGATTGTGTACAGAACTTTGTGCCGTTCTGCAATCTCCCTCGGGAACTGATCATTCATGCCTATTTTCGTGCCAGGCCTATTTTTTTGCCCAGGCTTTTAACCGTTACTTTATTCTTAAAGAAAGCACATTTGGCAACGATTGGACGTTCCTATCTCTGCAGCCATGTTGATAGGGTGAGCACAGTGTGTAGGAGAGACTGGAACTCTGTAGTCCGTTATCACAGCCCATGTGTGATCAAAAATACACACTGCACATTGCCCACACACAAACACAGGCCTCTGTTCTAAGCCCGGGGGTTGCTCTCCAGCTGAGAGACAAATAGAGTATAGCCTTAGGGATAGTCTATGTTAATATGCCACCAGGTTATATAAGCTAAGTCATATTTAACATACTGTATATGTGCAGAACTCAATTGCAATGCAATTCTCCATGGCTATATTGCATCAAATAACAGAAGTTGTGACTGTATTGCCCTGTCTGTTCTGTCTGGGGATTCCTATGGTGGGAGAGACATTGGGACACTCTGACCATCACTTCCCCTCTCTATCTGTTGTAATTCCCTCCCTCACATGTTTGTATGCAAATGAAATGGGTAAGCATGGAGATAGTCATTTCCAAACTAGTTCTCTTTAAGCCATGTTCTGGGCTGAGACAGGCCTATCTACAGATAACTTCAACTACTAGACAATCTGGTCACTGAATGTAATAAAGGTTTGATGAAAGGTTGCACACAATAGTCAGAAAAGGGCAGAGAAGTAAATAACACAACCAGGTTTGGGGTTAATTCTACAAATGCAATTCTAGTTCAATTCCCCCTCATTGTAAATTCCATTTAATTCATTTCAAATTCCTGGTCAGTCTCTGAACTCAGAGATTATTAAATTCCTCCCAATTACAATGTTAGATGCGTTCCAAGAATTCAATTCCCAATTCAATTCCCCAACAATTACACAAATTCCAATTCCTTCAGCCATTCAGGCTGATCATGTCACTGTTAGCTATACTGGCAATATATAAATCCATGTAAAAATGACTTTTATATATTTTTTAATACTAGGTGGAATTTTAAATGGAATTGTCCCCAACTAGACAGACATCAATTAAATAATAATATAATCATCATCATAATATTATAATATATGCAATTCAGCAGATGATTTTATCCAAAGCGACGTCATGTGTGCATATAATTTTATGTACGAGTGGTCTCAGTAATCAAACCACTATCAACTGATAGTGAGCTACCAACTGAGCTGCAGGTCAACATACTTTCCATGACACAGCATTAGATATGATACATCATCATCAGTCATTAAAGTGTTTTCTAGAACTCTGACTGTAGAGTGGGTTAGAGGTCAGGTCAGATGGATGCTACATACTAAATATTAATACAGAGTTTCCCAGACTGAAGTAGGTGAGAGGTTCACACAGCCAAAGAAACATTGGACAAGATCAGTCATTGACACAGGCTTTTCTAGACAGCACCCGACATTACATATTACAGTATGTCTTTTTTTGGGTACACTGTCATAACAAAGATAACAAATCTAAACTAAACCTAGCATGACATTCCCAGGTAAGAGATAGGTCAAGCTCTAACAATTTGGCAACGATCAAACTCTGGATTATGAACGGGGATTTAGAGAATGCATGAAAAAAGCAAAACTTCTGTTGTTACAGTTTCTCTTTTCATTCTAATACATAAACTTAAGACGTTCGCAATAGGTTAAACTACATCTTCATTCAGATAAACGGATCTGAATGACCAAACTGCTGCTAAAGTCGAGGCCTACTTCTGCTTTTCATTAAGGGGGAATCACAATGCAGAACTAGAGAATAAGGACGTTTTCAAACATGAATTCAAGACATAGGTAATTTGTCTTTCACCATTTCAGGGTGCACTTTATCTGAACGTTTGTATTATTCAACGACCACATCACCAAAAAAACACCTTGCCCAATGCAGTCTGAAGACAGGCCGTGCCCTGAAAGGCATGACTACCCAACCCATGGTTCCAAACATGACTCAATACCCACACCATCTACCTGTTTCCTGTCACACCAAACTCATATGTAACACAAACAGACACAGCGCTGTCTCTTAGGAAATCAATGGGACGGATGCATCTCAATAGCTTTAGGCAATACGTTTCTGCATATATTATGACTTGCCTTTTTATCCACAAGGCATCTTTTCGCTCAATTCCTATCTTTGCCAAAAAGTGCAATCTGAAGTACAGGAGAGTGCAGTCTGCACACTCCAAAAATGCATCATCGATATTCACTGTTGATGTTAACCTTTCTGCCTGATAAGATGCTGGTGGTGGTAAGAAGCTTCCCCTAGTCCAGGGATGAGCAACTAGCCGCCCGCCGACCATTTGAAAGCCCTCGGATCATTGGAATTATCAACTTACTGTTGAGAGTTAGAATAGTAGAACACACAAGGTGCAATTTCAAAATATGGTTGTCTATCAGCTGTTTTTCTCTTGTTATGTCAGTCAATGACAGTCTATCTAAACTTGTTATTATGGTCGAATTACTGACCTGGCTAAGAAAACAAATATTTTGTCAGTCAGTCTCACTCAGATATCAAATTAAAAACTGTAAACATTTCTCTCCAGCCTATAGCAAAATGTGTAGAATTGCAGGGAATTAAGTCAAGATACATATATTTTTTTACCTCAGCTGTCAAGAGGGGGGACAACAAAACATTTTGCTCGCAATGTAGGGGGGGGGGGGGGGGGGTAGGGCGGATGGATGTGGGTACGAAGGCCTGCGAGCAACTGCGGACCATCATGATGACTTCAGATTTTTTGTGTCCCCCACCCCTATCAAAGCTGCCCTTCCCTGCCCTAGGCCAACCATACCAAACTTCCCCAAAGGATTGGTGTGGTCTGGGGCTGGTGCACTTGGTTTCAGGGAACGGAAAAGCATGCCCAAACACATCTGCTGACATCCTCACTTGTGGACCCCGTCCCCTCACGATGGCACACATACACATACAAAGACACATACCATAGTTTTGCGGAGCCTCCCTGTAAGGTCTGGGAAAGGATTCATTTCCTGCAATTTTACACATATTGCCATGAGGCATACAGAAAAATGTGCAGTTTTATAGCTAATGTCATACTATTCTACATATTTTGCAATGAGGTCAATAATGTTTTAAAAGCTAATTCTCTGCTATTCTACACATTTTGTGTCGTTCACACACACACACACACACACACACACACACACACACACACACACACACACACACACACACACACACACACACACACACACACACACACACACACACACACACACACACACACACACACACACACACAAAGGCCCCAAGTACCAACCAGTGGACATCACAATCTGGTCATGGTAGAAAGGACTTGACACTTTCTACCCACATATGTGATTTTCACCACTGAACTTGACCTTAACCCCTGACCCTGGGTTTGTTTTGATTCAATGGACTAGGCCCGTGCAAATTCAGGTCCCTATAGGACTCATGAAAGAACCATCCCCTAACCTAAATCTAACATAAATGCTACATTTTCCAACACTAGAGAAATCCATAGGCCTGAATCCATCTAGTCAGTAGCCTGACCACCATTTTTTCAGTTTCATTCAATAAGCACACCATGGTCTTAATTACACAATCTTTACAGGAAACGTCTGATTAAGCAGAAGTTTGTTGGGTGTTCCCCCCCGTCTCCCGTCACCCCAGCCAACCCCATCCTCGCTCTGAAAAAAAAACCACAGATCCAGACGTACCAGATCAGGTTCCTCATTTTAGGGTTTAAAAGCTGAGGCTCTGGTCAAGAAAGATCAGTCATCTCCTCTCCTCCAGCCGGTTCTAGCCTTCTGAATCAGACAAGAACACAGTTGAGAACACTACAGAACATCTCCATGGCAACCATGCAGCTGTGCTACGGACCAATGGCGTGCCTCGCTCTCTTCACTGTCGTCCTCTCGTTAACGACCACTGACACTGGTAAGTACAGTCTGCTACTGTAGTGAATTTGGGGGGTATAGCCCTTGCAGGACCTGAATCAACAACTTTTCATATGTTCTCCCCATTGAACTTGAACTTATCTCAGGGTCCCATTAGCTATTCACCAGCAAGTGTGCGTGTGTGTGTGCGTGTGTGTGCATGTGCGTGTGTGTGTGTGCGCGAGCTGTGGTGTGTTTAGTCTTGAGCCAGGCACCGGGCTGGTGAATAATAGACAGATCTGTTGAATCTCAGAACAGACAGACAGTCAGTCTTCTCTCCATCTCACGCTGCATCTCTCACCCTGCCTGCCGAGCCACTAATCATACCTCCCTCTGTAACTGACGAAGGCCAGACAGACAGCAGATACGCAGAAACAGGGGAGTGAAGAAGGGATTCAGAGATAAAGAGATAGACCGATAAGATGCAGATGGACAGAGAAAAAGGGAGAGAGAACATTTAGAGAGAGAATGAGATACTGTACATGGATAGTCAGTGTGTTGTCTGTTAATTAAGCTTCGAGCAAGTTTCAAAATGTTCATTAGAAATGACCATCCGTCCCACCTCGTGCCTGGCGACGGCACTCAGCTGGGGAATAGGGAAGTATGTTCATGAGGTGCAGCATTCCCATCCGAACCCCGGGGGGGGGGGGGCAGATATCCGGATGTTTGCTCCTGACGCAGTCCGCTCCTTGGTCCTGGAGTGCCACCCGGGCTCCCGTCGGACCCTGGCCTTTGTGCGACAACACTTTTGGTGACCTACCATGGTTCCTGACTCTTCCGCGTCAGAACAAGACTCCTCGGCAAGAACAAGACGCCTGTACAGAACAAGACTCCTCGGCAAGCTCCGACTGGTCTCCTTCAACCTCTGCCTGTCCCTCACCGTCCCTGGTCTCACATAGCCCTGGACTTTGTCACGGGTCTCCCCCATCTGATGGAACACCGCCATCCTGACAGTAGTGGACCGGTTTTCCAAAGCCACCCACTTCATTCCTCTTCCCAAGCTACCCTCTGCCCAAGAGACGGCCCAGGTCATGGTGCAGCACGTCTTCCGGATCCATGGACTCTCAGTGGACATGGTCTCCGACCGGGGTCCTCAGTTCTCGTCCCGGTTCTGGAAGATTCTGCACACTCATTGGGTCATCGGCCAGCCTGTCCTCTGGGTTCCACCCCCAGTCCAACGGCCAGTCGGAGCGAGCCAACCAAAACCTGGAGACGATTCTTCGCTGCCTGGTCTCTGCCAACCCCACCACCTGGAGCCAGCAACTAGTGTGGATCGAATATGCCCGCAACACCCTTCCTTGCTCTGCCATGGGTCTCTCGCCCTTTGAGTGTTCCCTGGGTTATCAGCTCCCGCTCTTCCCTGAGCAAGAGGAACAGGTCGGCATACCTTCGGCCCAGATGTTTGTCCGCTGCTGTCGTCGTACCTGGAAGAGAGCCCGACGGCTCTTCTACAGACCACCGCCATGTATCGACCGACAAGCGGACCGCCACCGGACCCCGTCTCCCCGGTATCGTCTCGGGCAGATGGTATGGCTGTCCACCCGGGATCTGCCCCTCCGGATGGAGTCCCACAAACTTTACCCCAGTTTATCAGCCCTTTCCCATCTCCAAGGTCATTAGCCCCTCTGCTGTTTGTCTTCTGTTGCCCCGTACCCTCCGTATACATCCCACCATTCATGTGTCTAGAATCAAACCCATGTCTCACAGCCCTTTGTCTCCTGTTTTGTTTCGTCAAGCCTACCAATGATTTTACCCTTGCTCCTGTCTGTTTCTAGTTCCTGTTTTCTAGTTTTCCCAGTTTTGACCATTCTGCCTGCCCTGACCCTGAGCATGCCTGCCGTTCTGTACCTTGTCACACCACCCTGGATTTTTGACCTCTGCCTGCCCTGACCCTGAGACTGCCTGCCGTTCTGTACCTTGTCACACCACCCTGGATTTTTTACTTCTGCATGCCCTGACCCTGAGACTGCCTGCCTTTCTGTACCTTTTGGAATCTGACCTGAATTACTGACCTTTGCCTGCCCTTGACCTGTTGATTTGGCTGCCCCCTGTTCTAGTAATAAACATTTGTTACTTCGACACTGTCTGCATCTGGGTCTTCCCTAAAACGTGACAGACTGACCTTTTCATAAAACTGATATATCATTTATAGATCGTCAGGTAAGGGTGCTCTCGAGCGGATAGATGTTCTTTACCATTCAGTCATCAGATTTGTCACCAATGCTCCTTATAGGACACATCACTGCTCTCTATACTCCTCTGTAAACTGGTAATCTCTGTATACCCGTCGCTTATTTATAAAACCCTCTTAGGCCTCACTCCCCCCTATCTGAGATACCTACTGCAGCTCTCATCCTCCACATACAACACCCGTTCTGCCAGTCACATTCTGTTAAAGGTCCCCAAAGCAAACACATCCCTGGGTCGCTCCTCTTTTCAGTTCGCTGCAGCTAGCGACTGGAACGAGCTGCAACAAACACTCAAACTGGACAGTTTCATCTCCATCGCTTCATTTAAAGACTCGATCATGGACACTCTTAGTGACAGTTGTGGCTGCTTCGCGTGATGCATTGTTGTCTCTAACTTATTGCCCTTTGTGCTGTTGTCTGTGCCCAATAATGTTTGTACCATGTTTTGTGCTGCGACCATGTTGTGTTGTTGTCATGTTGTGTTGCTACCATGCTGTGTTGTCATGTGTTGCTGCCATGCTGTGTTGTCATGTGTTGCTGCCATGCTATGCTATGTTGTCTTAGGTTTCTATGTAGTGTTGCGGTATCTCTCTTGTCGTGATGTGTTTTGTCCTATATTTCTATTTATTTTTATTCGCAGCCCCCTTCCCGCAGGAGGCATTTTGCCTTTTTGTAGGCCATCATTATAACTACGAATTAGTTCTTAACTGACTTGCCTAGTTAAATAAAAATATACAGTTTAGTTCTCTTTATCTAGCTAATAGATTACCTACCTCTCCCTCCCTCCTATTTATTCCTTTCTCCCTTCTCTTTCCTCTCTCCGTCTAACATCCCCCTCTCTCTTTCTCTAGCTAATTAAATATCTACCCCCCCTTCCCCTCTCCGTCAAATCCTCCCGCGCTCTCTATCCCCCTCTCTCTCGCCTTTCAGACGTTCACTACCAGCAGGGGGTAAGAGAGAGCTCAGAATTATATTTATTTATTTAACATTTATTTAACTAGGCAAGGTAGTTAAGAACAAATTCTTATTGACATGGACGGAGGTGGACGGGGCCTGGGATTAAAAATATATATATACACTACCGGTCAAAAGTTTTAGACCACCTATCAGTCAAGGTTTTTTCTTTATTTTTACTATTTTCTATATTGTGGAATAATAGAGAAGACATCAAAACTATGAACCAAAAAAGTGTTAAACAAATGACAATATATTTTATATTTGAGACTCTTCAAATAGCCACCCTTTGCCTTGATGACAGCTTTGCACAGTCTTGGCATTCTCTCAACCAGCTCCATGAGGTAGTCGCCTGGAATGCATTCAATTAACAGGTGTGCAATGTTAAATGTTCATTTGTGGAATTTCTTTCCTTCTTAATGTGTTTGAGCCAATTAGTTGTGTTGTGACAAGGTAGGGGTGGTATACAGAAGATAGCCCTGTTTGGTAAAAGACCAAGTCCATATTATGGTAAGAACAGCTCAAATTCAAAGTCAGTTAAGAACAAATTATTTTCTACAATGACGGCCTATCAGATTAACTGCCTTGTTCAGGGGCAGAACGACAGATTTTTACCTTGTCAGGTCGGGGAATCCATTCAGAAAACTTTTGGTTACTGGCCCAACGCTCTAACGACTAGGCTACCTGCCACCCCAAATAAACAAAGAGTAGCGACAGTCCATCATTACTTTAATAAGACATGGTCAGTCAATATGAAACATTTCAAGAACTTTGAAAGTTTCGTCAAGTGCAGTCGCAAAAACCATCAAGCGTTATGATGAAACTGGCTCTCATAAGGACCGCCACAGGAAAGGAAGACCCAAAGTTACCTCTGCCGCACAGGATAAGTTCATTAGAGTTACCAGCCTCAGAAATTGCAGCTCAAATAAATGCTTCACAAAGTTCAAGTAACAGACACATCTCAACATCAACTGTTCAGAGGAGACTGTGTGAATCAGGCCTTCATGGTTGAATTGCTGCAAAGAAACCACTATTAAAGGACATCACTAAGGAGAAGAGACTTGCTTGGGCCAAGAAACACAAGCAATGGACATTAGACTGGTGGAAATTTGTCCTTTGGTCTGGAGTCCAAATTGGAGACTTTTGGTTCCAACCGCCGTGTCTTTGTGAGACGTTGTGTGGGTGAATGGATGATTGCTTCATGTGTATTTCCCACCGTGAAGCATGGAGGAGGAGGTGTAATGGTGTGGGGGTGCTTTGCTGGTGACACTGTCTGTGATTTATTTAGAATTCAAGGCACACTTAACCAGCATGGCTACCACAGCATTCTGCAGCGATATGCCATCCCATCTGGTTTGGGCTTGGTGGGACTATCAGTTGTTTTTCAACAGGACAATGACCCAACATACCTCCAGGCTGTGTAAGGGCTATTTTACCAAGAAGGAGAGTGATGGAGTGTTGCATCAGATGACCTGGCCTCCACAATCCCCCGACCTCCAACAAATTGAGATGTTTAAAAAAATATATATATATTTAACCTTTATTTAACTGGGCAAGTCAGTTAAGAACAAATTCCTATTTACAATGACAGCCTATGAACAGTGGGTTAACTGCCTTGTTCAGAATGAAAGATTTTTACCTTGTCAGCTCGAGGAGTCAATATAGCAACCTTTCGGTTACTGGCCCAACACTCTAACCACTAGGCTACCTGCCCCCGATTTGGGATAAGTCTAACCGCAGAGTGAAGGAAAAGCAGCCAACAAGTGCTCAACTCCTTCAAGACTGTTGGAAAAGCATTCCAGGTGAAGCTGGTTGAGAGAATACCAAGTGTGTGCAAAGCTGTCATCAAGGCAAAAGGTGGCTATTTGAAGAATCTCAAATATAAAATCTAACACTTTTTTGGTTACTACATGATTCCATATGTGATATTTCATAGTTTTGATGACTTCACAGTTATTCTACAATGTAGAAATAAAGAATAGTAAAATAGTAAAAATAAAGAAAAACCCTTGAATGTGTAGGTGTTCTAAAACTTTTGACCGGAAGTGTACATATATAAGTATAGGACAAAACACACATCCCGACAAGAGAGACAACACTACATAAAGAGAGACCTAAGACAACATAGCAAAGCAGCAACACATGACAACACAGCATGGTAGCAACACAATATGACAACAACATGGTAGCAACGCAACATGGTAGCAGCACAAGACATGGTACAAACATTATTGGTCACAGACAACAGTACAAAGGGCAAGAAGGTAGAGACAACAATACATCACACGAAGCAGCCACAACTGTCAGTAAGGGTGTCCATGATCGAGTCTTTGAATGAAGAGATTGAGATAAAACTGTCCGGTTTGAGTGTTTGTTGCAGCTCGTTCCAGTCGCTAGCTGCAGCGAACTGAAAAGAGGAGCGACCCAGGGATGTGTGTGCTTTGGGGACCTTTAACAGAATGTGACTGGCAGAACAGGTGTTGTATGTGGAGGATGAGGGCTGCTGTAGATATCTCAGATAGGGGGGAGTGAGGCCTAAGAGGGTTTTATAAATAAGCATCAACCAGTGGGTCTTGTGATGGGTATACAGAGATGACCAGTTTACAAAGGAGTATAGAGTGCAGTGATGTGTCCTATAAGGAGCATTGGTGACAAATCTGATGGCCAAATGGTAAAGAACATCTAGCCGCTGGAGAGCACCCTTACCTGTCGGTCTGTAAATTATGTCTCCGTAATCTAGCATGGGAATGGTTAGTTTGGCAGCTGGGGTGAAAGAAGAGCGATTACGATAGAGGAAACCAAGTCTAGATTTAACTTTAGCCTGCAGCTTTGATATGTGCTGAGAGAACGACAGTGTACCGTCTAGCCATACTCCCAAGTACTTCTATGAGGTGACTACCTCAAGCTCCAAACCCTCAGAGGTAGTAATCACACCTGTGGGGAGAGTGGCATTCTTCTTACCAAACCACATTACCTTTGTAATGTGGTTCCTGTTCAGAACAAGGTTAAAAGAAGAGAAAACTTGTTGTTCACTTTGTTGTAGAGCATTTAACACAAATTCCCGGGAGGGGCCAGTTGAGTATAAGACTGTATCATCTGCATATAAATGGATGAGAGAGCTTCCTACTGCCTGAGCTATGTTGTTGATGTAAATTGAGAAGAGCGTGGGGCCTAGGATCGAGCCTTGGGGTACACCCTTGGTTTTTATTTAATTTTTATTTAACTTGGTTAAATATATATAGAAATATAGAAGTACACCTATAACAGTTAGGATCAGCTTGATCTCCCCCTTTAAGTAAAGGACGAACCATGGCTGCCTTCCAAGCAATGGGAACCTCCCCAGAAAGGATGGACAGGTTAAAAAGGTAGGAGATAGGCTTGGTGATGATAGGTGCAGCAACCTTAAAGAAGAAAGGGTCTAAACCATCTGACCCAGATTTTTTTGGGGGGGTCAAGTTTCAGGATCTCCTTTAACACCTCGGACTCAGACTGCCTGCAGGGAGAAACTTTGTAGTGGGGCAGGGGAAAAAGAGGTAGAAGCATCGGGGATAGTCGCATTAGAAGGGGGGGGGAGATGAGGAAATGTTGGACGGGAAATGAGGCATGGCTGAGTCAAATAGGAATCCTGACTTAACGAAGAGGTGATTAAAGGGCTGAGCTATGTGCTACTTGTCAGTAACAACCACATCATCAACATTAAGGGACATGAGCAGCTGTGAGGAGGAGTCAGTTCATGCTCATTAGAGTTTTTTAGTGAGCCAAATCAGAACAGGTCGTTTCACTGAGCAGCTACATTACGAACACAGACTGTAAAACAGTGATCATTAAGGTCATTACAGAAAACACCAGACTGATACCTATCAGGATTATTTGTGAGGATAACATTGAGGAGAGTAGCCTTTTCTGGGTGTTTGGAGTCATACCTTGTGGTGTTGGTAATAATCTGAGAAAGATTTAGGGAGTCCCATTGCTTTAGGACTTTAGGTCAGGTGGTTTAAGCATGTCCCAGTTCAGGTCACCTAGCAGGACAAATTCAGACTTAGTGTAAGGGGCCAGGAGAGAGCTTAGGGCAGGTAGGGTACAGGCCGGTGCTGATGGGGGATGATAGCACCCAGCAACAGTCAACAAAGAGCTATTTGAAAGTTTAATGCTTAAAATCAGCAAATCAAATTGTTTTGGGACAGACTTGGTGGAGACAACCTGAGCACTGAAGGTGATCCTTGGTAAAGATTGCCACTCCCCCACCTTTGGAAGATCTGTCTTGCCGAAAAAGCTTATAACCAGAAAGGTTAACATCAGTATTCAAAACACTCTTCCTTAACCACGTCTCAGTAATGACCAACACATCTGGATTGGAGCTGTGAACCCACACTTTCAATTGATCCATTTTAGGTAATAAGCTTCTAGTGTCAACGTGCAGAAAACCCAGGCTTTTACGAGAGCAGAAATCAGTGAAGCAGATATCAGAGCACAAGTCAGAATTGGGGCTAGCAACAGTAGATGGACCAGGGTGTACGTGCACATTTCCAGATATCATCAACAGTAATACAATCAAGGCACGGCATAGGACAGGGAGAGCTCTGCAGTGGTGATTTATGACATCTGAATGTGCATCAGATGGCAACAAGATCATATTGCACAGCAATTTCATCAGGTAACATGAATACAAAGCCGGCGAGAGGTGGTTAGAATAGGATAGGAGGCCAAAAGTCTGTGTAACCAATAGAGAGTCAGAGTCCCGAGTGTGGGAACAAACATAGTCTGTCCCACGGTTGGGTAAAGAAAGTTCGTAGTCAACAAAGCATGCAGGAGTCATGAGACAATTAGCAAAATAGCAAAATGCACAATATTTTTTTAAATATATAACGACTTGGGGCTAGCCATTGTAAGTTCCCGAGTCACTCGCCCCAACAGTGCGTGTGTGCTGGAGGCGAGCGAAATCTCGGGAGAGAGGGGTGAGTGGTGGAGGTACCTGTACCAGACAGGGGGAGACAGGCCAAGGCAGACGGTGAACAGATCGCCAGGAGGAATCCAAGCAGCAGTGCAGCAGGCAACGGGAGTAGGTGTCACACCCACTTGGGAGAAACTTTTATTTCTGGGGGCAGATTTCTTATAGAAAATTCCAGTGGATGGTCTTTGAACAGCGGGAGGGGGCTTCAAATGGGGCTTCAAAAGACTCCTGCCACTTGTTGGGCCCAAAGGCCTCGACATGTCTCACTTCACACATCAGTGCTAATTGAAGTTGTATCTGGTCTGTCCTAGCAAACCTGGGAGCCTTAACTCAGCATTCAGTCCCCATAAAGTAAATATATCATTGTAATGTACTTTATAAAAATAAAAAAACGTTTTTATTTTTCTTCTTGGCTTTCAAAATAGCATCAGACCAAACACTACTAACTCAGTTCCAGGTTGGACGGTGTCCTCAGGTCTCTGCTGTTTGTTTGCTAGAGCACCCTCCGTATAGCTTGGAAAAAGGAAACCTTTGTAGCAGTAATCCCTCCGGGTAATTTTGGCCAAAATGAGTTTGTAGGTTTGGAGTTTTGATCTGGAGCGAAGCCCATGCTGTGGGGGGTAGCGTCCTGCATTTGTTCCTTGGCTTCCCTGAAGGAGCAAGGTCATAAACATAATGACATACCATTTAATCAAATCAAATCAAATTGTATTTGTTACATGTGCCGAATACAACCTTACCGTGAAATGCTTACGTACAAGCCCTTAACCAACAATGCAGTTCAAGAAATAGAGTTAAGAAAATATTATTTAAATAAAGTAAAAAATTAAATTAAAAGTAACAATAAAAGAACAATAACGAGGCTTTATACTTCCATGCACACTCTAGTCTAGCCACTATATCCACCCACAGAGAAGTACACACACACACACACCATGCTAAACATGCAAATGATAAAAGACTAGAGGAATCAAAGGTTCTGCCACCCCTGTGGGCATTCTCAGTCATGAAAAAGGTTGCCTTGGGGTGGAGCTGACACACACACACACACACACACACACTAGCTACAGTGTGAAGTAGGAGCATCACATTGTACCTCCACAGCCACTTTCTATCTGTGGAATAGTCATTGGGCAGGAGGCAGCCAGTGCTTTGGTACTGTGTTATAATAGTTCACGCACTGCTGCTCTACAGAAGCGTAATTACCTCTGCAGTGTTATTAAGCTGTTTTATTACACACATTCACACTGCCCACCTTCCTGCCTGCCTGTCTGTCTTTCTGTCTGTCCACTCAACCAGGAGTCATAAGTTTTCCTCTCTCACAGAGAGGCCAAATGAAAACATGCAATGAATGCTCAGTGTGTCTCAGATAGAGCAGCACACTTGTCAATGTGAATCACTTCTCATATTTCCTCCCTTTCGAAAGGTTCGGGCCACTTGGGATGATGGTGGTACAGTATGTTGCCTCGCCTACCTTTGTGGAATGTAGCCTAGTTTTATATTCTTTGAGGAGAGTGCATACATTTTTTTATGAAAGGTTATTAATAAACAAATTAGGCACATTTGGGCAGTCATGATGGAACATTTTGAACAGAAATGCAATGGGTCATTAGATCAGTCTAACACTTTGCACATACACTGCTGCCATCTAGTGGCCAAAATCTAGATTGCACCTGGGCTGGAATAAAACATTATGGCTTTTCTCTTGCATTTCAAAGATGATGGTACAAATTGTATTATCTTTTACCAGATCGAATGTGTTATATTCTCCTAAATTCCTTTCCCATTTCCACAAACTTCAAAGTGTTCCCTTTCAAATGCTACCAAGAAATATGCATATCCTTGCTTCAGGCAGTTAGATTTGGGTATATCATTTTAGGCGAATCCTTTTAACATGCAATCAAAATGCAAATAACACAGTTCAAATCATGTCATATGTTTTCCTTTCATGGCTGATGTTATGTGTCAGTGTGAATCCTTTCTCATATTTCCCCCCTTTCAGGGATGTAACATTACAATTGTATAGCTAATAGGCTTTGTGTTTGTAGATCGACTGAGGTGAATGAACCTACTGCAGCCAAGGTGATCATGGCTGGGGTCAATTTTGCTTGTTTTTGCTGTTCTCCAAATACCATTTTAAATTTTTTTTAGTTGTATAGAAATGTTTTGAAAGTCGAAGATCATTTACTGCATCCGCACCTCACTAAAACTCTAACCCTGGTTACGGCCCTGGCAACACGTGCCGGGAGTAGAAGTGTAGGTAGAAGTGTATTTAAGCTGAAGGAATACAATGAAAATTCATGTAACAGTCATGTGGTTGATCTAAATACCATTTATCCCACACGTCCCTGCTCACTTCAACAGCGCCATGAGTTGATGTTTTTTTAGACAAAACAATCATGGCATATATTAGTATTATATATTATGTTTACATCTGTGTGACAGGCCAAACTTTGATCAGCCATAATCAATTCACTAAGAGAACAACAAACAAATCTGTGTGTGTGTGTCTGTCTGTGTGTGTTGTACAGTGGAGATTTGTCTGGCTCTCATGCACTTATCTGACTCTCCTCAGGGTTCTATAAAACAATAAGCCCATTTAATGCAGCCCTTCATTTGTGTGCATGTGTGTCAGTATTAGCGTATATACGTTTATGTGTGTGTGTGTGTGTGTTTATGCATTGTTCTATCTCCGTCATGTTTGTTTCCTGGCTGTTTACGATGAGTCTCTCCTCTCAGCTCCCAGATCGATGTCGGGTGAGGATATGAGAGTCAGTATTGATTGTAATTTCCTGCAACGCTCATTCCAATCGCCTGCCTTATCACCAATCTAATTTCTATCTGCAGCGCAGTCAGTGATCCAAAAGAACCAGGGAATAACCAATAAATGAATAACAAATAAATGAATATTCTACCAAGGCATTCTCACTCCTGCATAGATAAACAGGGTGCTTGTATGGAGAGTTGACAATGACTCTCAAAGTGTGTGTGTGTGTAAGGATATATATCTCCACACAGATTGAATGAGTGTATAGGGAAAAGCAGGTGCCAAGTCCTAATCTAATGATTGGATGCTGGTGATTAAGGCTTTTATGTCGCTGGAGATTTGATGTTGTTTACTGATGGACGAGAAAGGAAACTAATAGTTAGGATGCGTTCAGCTGTGTCCCACGTGGGACACGATTCAAGTGTTTACTCCTCATATCAGAGCAAGCATTAGAGTTAAGAGTTATGGTTGAGAATACAAATGTGACAATCATCTCTTTTCTCCAACTGGGGCCTAGTTATTTTCTCCCTCCCTTTTACTATACCTCTCCTTCGGCCCCTCTCCCTCTCTACAATTCTTTATCTCTCTCCTTCTACCCCTCTCATTATATACCTCTCTACATCTCCTCCTTTCACTGCCGTCCTGTCCCTATCTATCTTTCTATCTCTTCCTTTCTCCCTCCTTTTTATCCTGTCATTCACCCTCCTCTCTCTCTCTGTGTGCACTGTCTTGTTCTGTTCAGTTAGACGTGGTAATAAGATGGAAAGCAGGTCTATTATACTGCCACTCAGCCTGGCATTAAGTACTTCTCTCCGGAGTGGCTATACGGCTTTGCAAAAGTGTGAATATTTGGGGATCTGTCCTCTCTCTCTCTCCCTCCTTCCCTAGCCCTATCGATCTAGTGCTGTGTTAAAGTGGATATGTGGCGTCCGTTTCAAAGTCCAACCTCAGCAAGTACAGCTGCCATGCCCCCTTGCCCACGGTAAAACACATCCGCTGTCTGTCACATAGGAAGCCGATGCCACACAACTACACTAAATTGAATTGGAGCAGTGAAGTTTAACTCAGACCTGGCCTGAGCTAAGGACATAATGACATTGACTTCACTGTATGGGACAAGGAGAGACAGAGTGTGCAGCTATTGTAACTCTACAGACCCCATTTAGACAATGTAAAAAAGCTCTGCTACTGTCACCCACCCACACCCACTGAAAACCTCACTCCATTTCTCCACTTCAGGGGGGAAAGAATTCACAAATTACTACTGCACAGCATACACTATCATATCATACATTCCCAGTGTCCAGCATTTAATATTACACATTGATGGCAGTTCTGTCCTTGAGCTGTTCTTGTCTAATGACGTTCTGTATTATGTTTCATGTTTTGTGTGGACCCCAGGAAGAGTAGCTGCTGCTTTTGCAACAGCTAATGAGGATCCTAATAAAATACTAAATACCAAACTCACGCTGTCTTCTATCTCTCTAAATAGAGACCTGTGGCCTAGTATAAGAGGTGTGTGTGTGTGTGTTAATGTGTTTTGTTGTGAGGGGTCTTTTAGTCACAATCTTCCGTTCATAGTGAGCTCTCATATTTTCCTCTCCACCACCACAGCAGAGTTACTCTGTTAGTGATAGACCACAGGGCGGGGGGGGGGGTGAAATGGTTTCGGAGGAAGATGAAAGAGGGGGGGCTATCAGACCTAATGGTGTGGGTGGAACTTTCTCTACTTATAAGGCCAGGGCTAAGAGATAGCCGATCAGTTAGAACGGCTGGGCAGCACATGAAAACGTCTATACCTAAAGACTTTCAAATCTGAAAACTTCCAACACCTGAAAATGAGGTTGAGTCTGGTGTTCTCTTCTCTGCTCTGTGTAGCCACATGGATGACCGGGGTCGATGCAAGTGAGTTCTTACCTCTTATGTTACGTCTGAAAGTGTGCGTGTCGACGGTGTACGTATGTAACGTGTAGCTGTGTGTAAACCAGTAATGTATTGCCATGTATAACCCTGTATAGGCGTTGGACCAGTCAACACTTGCTGTCTTAAGCTGACTCAGAAAAGAATCTCTCCTAAGAAAGTAGTGGACTACACCGTACAGACTACAGCACTGTGTCCCATCAAAGTCATAGTGTGAGTACCCTATATTCATATTTCCTACACAGTCACACTACACCGTAAAGATAAGAATTCGTCCTATTGAGAGTATCCTACAATGTCATACATAACCCCTGGTTTTACTTCACTACCAATGTCGTGATCCGAAAAGGACAAAGTGAATACAAAATAACCTCACCAGAGGAGACAATTGACCTCTTGATTTATCTACTTCCAGGTTACACACCATAGAAAAGAAGACGATCTGTGGTGACCCAGGAAGTGATTGGGTCAGGAAGGCCATGGGAAAGGTGGACGAAACCAAGGCAATCAAGAGAGAGGAGGAGGAGGGAAAGGAGGGCATGACAGTGACCGTGGCACCGGCAGTGCCACGTAAGCAGGGAAAGGGACAAAAGAAGGGAGCCAAAAAGGGAAAGGGGAAAGGAGGGAAGAGGGGAGGAAAGAGAGAGAGAAGAGGGCGCAAGAGAACTGGTGTAACAAACCAATTCAGTAACTGAGCACAATTGATGTTAAGTCTAAATCGTGGACTTCTGCCTCTAGGAGAGCAAGAAAATAAACATATGTAAAAGCAGTACAATGGCAAGGACATCTGCCTATGTTGGCATGTTGTAAATAAATAAACATTTCAATGAGGACTGGACATAAAGTTGTTTTTCTACTCTCTGTGTCACTGATATATGGGATCAATGCTGTTTTAGTAAAATATTGAATAAAAAAATCATAGCACAGAACTTTTAAATCAAATTTTTATTCTTGCACTGGCTGCTACTAGCGCATGTTTGAGAAAGGTTCAGGCCTCTTGGGATGATGGTGGTACAGTACGTTGCCTCACCTACCTTTGTGGGATGTAGCCTAGTTTTTATATCTCAGACCTTCTGATAAATGACTAGAATGTACATCTCCACATGGCCTGTCTTCCATACAGGCCTAGACTTACATTAACATGCAATCAAAATGCAAACAACACAGTTCAAATCATGTCATATGTTTTCCTTTCATGGCTGATGTTATGTGTCAGTGTGAATCCTTTCTCATATTTCCCCCCTTTCAGGGATGTAACATTACAATTGTGTAGCTAATAGGCTTTGTGTTTGTAGATCGACTGAGGTGAATGAACCTACTGCAGCCAAGGTGATCATGGCTGGGGTCAATTTTGCTTGTTTTTGCTGTTCTCCAAATACCATTTTAACGTTTTTTAGTTGTATAGAAATGTTTTGAAAGTTGAAGCTCATTTACTGCATCCGCACCTCACTAAAACTCTAACCCTGGTTACGGCCCTGGCAACACGTGCCGGGAGTAGAAATATGGGTAGAAGTGTATTTAAGCTGGCTCTGAAGGAATACACTTAAAGTTCATGTAAGTCAAATGGTTGATCTGAATACCATATAACCCAAATCCCTGCTCACCTCGACAGCGCCATGATAAATGAGTAGAATGAACATGTAAATAACATGCTTGTCTGTGTTAAAGTTAAATTTGTATCTATTACCTACCCTGCTACCTCTTAAATGTTCTTTATGTTTGTCATTTTTTTCTCAATATTGCGTGTTTATGTTAAGTCAATAAAACTATATAATCATGATAACTTTTGTCACCTGATGGTCATGATGTATTTTAAGTCTTAACAACATAATAAGCCACTATCACATGACAGTTGTCCCATATGAATAACTTCTCAAAAACATTAAATATGAATCCAAATAATGACTTCATCTCCTTTCATTACACAGGGATGTAAACTGGTGAAGGCCCAAATAGATGACACTTTTTTTCCGCACTGAAACATGCTAAAAATTGTTGTAGGGGAAATGCAGGTTTAAACTAATTAAACAACAAATAATATGATCTACTGTACATGATCAGTCTCTTTGTGTAAAATAAAAAGTGGTTAATGTGAACCTAACTCACAGCAAAATGTAAAGAAAGCAATCCAATGTAATTTGTTGCCTAGACTTTACTGCAAATGACACTCAAGTCTTGAGAAAAAAACAATACACTAACATTGCAGTTAGCCATGACAGCCTTTACAATAGAACGCTTGTGACCACACACATCTAAATATAGCACTTGGGATTTTTTCTTTTAACTAGGCAAGTCTGTATGAACAAATTCTTATTTACAATGACGGCCTACGCCGGATGATGCTGGGTCAATTGTGCGCCACCCTATGGGACTCCCAGTCACAGCCGGTTGTGATACAGCCTGGATTTGAACCAGGGTGTCTGTAGTGATGCCTCTTGCACTGAGATGCAGTGCCCCAGACCACTGCGCCACTCGGGAGCTATCTTAAGTAGAAATAGAATGAAACAAACAGGCATTCAATTTTTTTCTCTATTATAGTGGCCACTATAGTAGGGAAAGGGGGATCCCTAGTCAGTTGAATGCATTCAACTGAAATGTGTCTTCCGCATTTAACCCAACCCCTCTAAATCAGAGTAGACATAGATCAAGTGCACAAGGCTACATGTGTGCAAAAATAACGTTCACTGAGTAAAACATTTCATAATCCCCCCTCACTCATGTTGATATGTGCTTATTTCTGTACTGTGCAGTAAGTTGTTAAGAGCTTCTGTAGAACCTGGCCCATATTTTAGCAAGCATTCTCTTGAGGTTTGGAGTGGACTTCAATTGTTTTAGTAAAATAGCGTGTTCTCAAACCTCATACCAGGTAAGATAGCATACCCAATTGTCATACTTGAGTAAAAGTATAGGACACCGCCCTTCCTTCGGCAAATCAGATCACGATTCCATTTTGCTCCTCCTTTCCTATAGCCATAAACTCGAACAGAAAGTACCCGTGCTAAGGTCTTTTCAATGCTGACCAATCGGAATCCATGCAGACTGAGATATGTTGTGGGTAGCCTC
Organism: Salvelinus alpinus; assembly: GCF_045679555.1. NCBI lineage: Eukaryota > Metazoa > Chordata > Actinopteri > Salmoniformes > Salmonidae > Salvelinus > Salvelinus alpinus. The sequence goes on along the minus strand of NC_092115.1, from coordinate 38,335,509 downwards.
TGAGAATAACATTGACGTATACACGGACACTGTGACTGAGTTCATCAGGAAGTGTATAGGAGATGTTGTTTCCACTGTGACTATTAAAACCTACCCAAACCAGAAACCGTGGATAGATGGCAGCATTCGCGGAAAACTGAAAGCGCCGAACCACCGCATTTAACCATGGCAATGTGACTGGGAATATGGTTGAATACAAACAATGTAGTTATGCCCTCCATAAGGCAATCAAACAGGCAAAATGTCACTACAGAGACAAAGTGGAGTCGCAATTTAACGGCTTAGACACAAGACTATGTGGCAGGGTCTACAGACAATCACGGATTACAAAGGGAAAACCAGCAATGTCGCGAACACTGACGTCTTGCTCCCGGACAAGCTAAACACCTTATTCGCCTGCTTTGAGGATAACGCAATGACACCGACGCGGATCGCTCCCAAGGACTGTGGGCTTTCGTTCTCTGTGGCCGACGTGAGTAAGACATTTAAGCGCGTTAACCCTCGCAAGGCTGCCGGCCCAGACAGGATCCCTAGCCGCGTCCTCAGAGCATGCGCAGACCAGCTGCCTGGAGTGTTAACACACATATTCAATCTCTCCCTTTCCCAGTCTGATGTCCCTACTTGCCCCACTTGTCCACCATTGTTCCTGTAATCAAGAAAGCAAAGGTAACTGAACTAAATGACTATCGCCCCGTAGCATTCACTTCTGTCATCATAAAGTGCTTTGAGAGGCTAGTTAAGGATCAGATCACCTCTACCTTACCTGAAAACCCTAGACCCACTTCAATTTTCTTACTGCCCCAATAGATCCACAGACGATGAAATCGCTATTGCACTACATACTGCCCTATCCCATCTGGACAAGAGGAATACCTAAGAATAATGTTCATTGACTATAGATCAGCCTAAAAACACCACAATAACCCTCCAAGCTCATCATTAAGCTCAGGGCCCTGGGTCTGAACCACGCCCTGTGCAACCTGGTCCTGGATTTCCTGGCGGGCCACCCCCAGGTGGTGAAGGTAGGAAACAACACCTCCACTTCGCTGATCCTCAACACGGTCCCCACAAGGGTGCGTGCTCAGCCCCCTCCTGTGCTCCCTGTACAACCATGACTGCGTGGCCACACTCGCCTCCAACTCAATCATCAAGTTTGCAGACGACACAACAGTAGTAGGCCTGATTACCAACAATGATGAGACAGCCTATAGGGAGGAGGTGAGGGCCCCGGCGGAGTGGTGCCAGGAAAATAACCTCTCCCTCAATGTCGACGAAACGAAGGAGCTGATCGTGGACTTCAGGAAACAGCAGAGGGAGCATGCCCCTATCCACATCGACAGGACCCGCAGCAGAGAAGGTGGAAAGCTTCAAGTTCCTTGGCGTACACATCACTGACAATCTGAAACAGTCCACCCACACAGACAGTATGGTGAAGAAGGCGCAACAGTGCCTCTTCAACCTCAGGAGGCTGAAGAAATTTTATTTGGTCCCTAAGACCCTCATAAACTTTTACAGATGCACAATTGAGAGCATCCTTTCGTGCTGTATCACCACCTGGTATGGCAACTGCACCGCCCACAACCAAGGGTGGTGCGGTCTGCCCAATGCATCACTGGGGGCACACTGCCTGCCCTCCAGGACACCTACAGCACCCAATGTCACAGGAAGGCCAAAAAGATCCTCAAAGACATCAACCACCCGAGCCACAGCTAGGTTCACCCCGCTATCATCCAGAAGGTGAAGTCAGTACAGGTGCCCAGGGGTGCGAAGGTGAACAGCAAGGCACTGGAGCGATGAACTGCCCTTGCTGTCTCTGCCTGGCCGGCTCCCGTCTCTACACTGGGATTCTCTGCCTCTGACCCTATTACGGGGGCTGAGTCACTGGCTTACTAGTGCTCTTCCATGCCGTCCCTAGGAGGTGTACGTGGTTTGAGTCATAGACGTGATCTTTCTGTCTGGTTTTGCGCCCCCTCTTGTTCGTGTGGTGGAGGAGATTTTAGTGGGCTACCTGAGCCCTAGGATCATGCCTCAGGACTACCTGGCCCGATGACTCCTGGCTGTCCCCAGTCCACCTGGTTGTGCTGCTGATCCAGTTTCAACTGTTCTGCCTGCGGCTAGGGAACCCTGACCTGTTCACCAGATGTGCTACCTTGTCCAGGACCTGCTGTTTTCGACTCTCTCTTTCTCTCTCTACCGCACCTGCTGTCTTGACCTCTGAATGCTCGGCTATGAAAAGCCAACTGACATTTACTCCTGAGGTACTGACCTGTTGCACCCTCTAAAACCACTGTGATTATTATTTGACGCTATTTGAACGTTTGAACATCTTGAAGATCAATCAATATTTATATATTTCTTAATTACATTATTACTTTTAGATGTGTGTGTATTGTTGTGAATTGTTAGATACTACTGCACTGTTGAAGCTAGAAACACAAGCATTTCGCTACACCAGCAATAACATCTGCCCCCCAAAAATAGTATGTGACCAATAACATTTGATTTTATACCTTAATAGAAAGTTACTCAAGTAAAAGTGAGTCAGCCAGTAAAAAACGACTTGAGTAAAAGTCAATTAAAATGTTCTTGTTTTAAAAATGGATGGTTAGTCAGGGTCACACCAACACTCAGAAATTATTATTATTATATGCATTTGTATTTAGTGAATCCGCCAGGCCAGAGGCAGTAGGGATGACCACGTGTTCTCTTGATAAGTGCGTGAATTTGACAATTGTCCTGTCCTGCTAAGCATTCAAAATGTAACAAGTACTTTTGGTTGTCAGGGAAAATCTATGGAGTGAAAAGTTAAAAAAAAATCTTTATGAATTTAGTGCAGTAAAAGTAAAAGATGTGAAACATATAAATAGTAAAGTAATGTACAGATACCCCCCAAAACTACTTAATCAGTACTTTAAAGTATTTTTACTTAAGTACTTTACACCACTGGGTAGCTAAAGGTAAATTAATAAAGTAATATTGTGTTAATCGGAGTCTGAGGCCATGATCTTCTAAATAATTGTGGTGTGTCTACCTTTTCACTGGAACTGAATCGGAGCATCGTATAACCAAAAACACCACTTCCTGTACTCTAGAACCGAGTGTGTAGAATAGTGTGTGTATAGTGCGTGTCTTTATACAGGCCGGGTTTCAACCACAGGTTACATATCTGATAGTTTGTTCTCAGAAAAACAAAACAAATACAAATAAATAAATAAATAATTGTGACAAACAGGATATGCATGATGAAGACAGACTGACAGATTCAAACCTTTTCTTTCAGAAGCATTTTTCATGAAAGATTACCTAGGCCTAACTGGTCAAAGCAAATCCAGTAATCAATGACAGGGCCCGCGAGAGAATGTGTATAGCTGTTGTTTCAGCCACAGAGCTCTACATTAGACAGAGATACAGCCTAGCTGATAATAAAGTGTCACACAGAAAATGTTTGCTACTGTGTCGAACACTGTCTTCTTCCTTAACCACTGAGTTGCTTTTTATTATTGCTGCCACCGTCTCTGCTGATGATCCCTCCGTTATAACCTTTCTTTGGTCTCTATAGAAAAGATAGGAACATAGTTTTAATGCAGAATGTTTCCACCACTGTGGGTTTTGGTTAACACATGTAGCCTACCTAATGGTGGATAACATGTGTTGACCACAGCTAGTGGGACCCTCTACTTCTGACACTGGCGAAGAAAGGAACAACAGTAGGAGTCCTAACCTTTCCCCTTCTGACTGACAGACCACAGAGAACCTCTCCATCACTTCTTACTGAACCACAGAGACTACACACACACACACACACACACACGCACATACATACAGAGAGAGACACTACACACACACACACACACACACACACATACATACAGAGAGAGACACTACACACACACACACACACACACACACACACACACACACACACACACACACACACACACACATACATACATACATACATACATACATACATAGATACATAGATACATAGATACATACATACATACAGAGAGAGAGAGACACTACACACACACAAACACAGAATACTGGAACCTTTTCATTGCACTGTTAACGAGACAGGATAATGATGTCACTGATGATGACAACAAAGCAAAACTACAGATACAGGTACAGTAGAAACCAATGACTCAGACTCCGAATCAGACTGCCTCTCATTCCTTTGGAGAACAAGACATTCCCAGTCTCAAACAAACTCTTATGGGCTAATTGTAAAATAAAGACATGACTTAAGAAATGCATTAAAGGCAGTCCTAATCATCGCTAACAGCAATGTAGTAGCAACAAGTGATGTGTTTTCTAATCTCCTTCCAGAAGTGAGTGCTTTTATGTAAATGAGTCAAAATGAAGGTACAGTTTGTTTTAACTGCCTTTCAAGACACCCAAGGAGGGTACTGTACACACACGAGGAATTATACAATACAATAACATGGTAATATTAACAGATGCTTTTATCCAAAGAAGCTCATAGTTAGCAACATACTGTACATTGTGTGACTTACACACAACCATACACGTAATAGTGTTCATAGTGCACAGAACGATGTGACTTTACAGAGGTGGAAACAGAAATGGAGGTGTAGTAAGTGGCTGTACAGACAGAAGGGGAAAATCCGCTGTGGCACACTAGAGCATTCGCTACACCTCAAACACTCATACCTAGTCCACAGCAGCCCCCAAAACCCCTTCGGTTAACAGAGATACAGCATTAACTTTCTCTCTTCCCACATGTACTAACCTATTTAACATCCAACCCCCACTGTTAGTGTACACCACGCGCTAACCAGTTGTTCCACCGGAGCTCCAGCCATGTTTTACTGTGTACACTGATACAGTTGAAACAAGATGGCCCCCATCTTTAAGACCCCCTCCACAGCTTTCCCTCTCTCTTGGAGCCATTGAAATGGCTAATTCTAGAATGAGTCTAATTCTAGAAAGCAGTCTGGTTCTAGAAAGCACTCTGGTTGAAACACAGAGGTCACTAGATGGCCATGCTAGACTGGATAAGAGTGCCAATATGGTCAGATTTGATGAGTAGGTACTAGGTAGAGCTTGTTCTTTATCATTTAGGGTAAGAGGTCAAATTCAGGGTAAGGTTGTAGTTCAGGTTTGGGGTTAATAGCATTTGTGTAACATTTGTGTCTATCCATCTGTCCTTTCTAGCATGGCCTGATGTGACGATCATGGAACTTATGGGTCATATAGGTCATCAGTTGCGAAACAATATCCACATTTAGAGGTCAGAAAAAAACGTCACCAACTTTTCTTAACTTACTCCTCTTAATCATTGGAATGGGTTGCTTTTATATAACTTTCTTCACTTGTAGTATTGTAAAGTGCTGCTCATCCATTACTAATGTCTAGCACACACCTGGGTGATGCATGGCAGCCATTTTGCACCAGAACCCTCACCACATGTTGGCTATCACATTGGATGACAGAGGACAACAAATCACCCATTTAAAACTATTATTTTATTAAGAAACATTATACATTGTTTAGGGATTCTGGCAAATAGCCAGCAAGTTAACACACAATCACAATCATCAAATTCACTGTGGAAGTAAATTCGATTTAATCATTCATAAATATATAAAGATATTGATTAAAGTGACATAAATGTTATAATAGCTGCATATTGAAAATATTCAAACATTCAAAGTCAATAGTCTGATGTACTAGGAACTGGAAAATTCTATGTTCTTCTACGTCTTGTGGTGAGTTGTTGACCATTGAGAAGCAATTTTGGGGTTGTGAGCTGAAAATGTTGTTTTGTGAGGGTTGTTGTTGGCTGGTTGTGCGATAGTGGTGGTTGTAGTAGAAGTAGTAGTTGAGGCGATGTGATGTTTTTGCAGTGTGTGAGACTTGTTCTTCTCGTTCAGGTACTGCATGGTTGTCTGTGCCCAGGGGTTGGAAGTGTCAGAGCAGATTCGTTTGCCTTTCGCTGTGACAAACCTGAGGAAAGAACAGTTTTTTAAACCTGTTAGACAAGTCACAACAGATACACGCTCAAAACCGTCTTGCTTTCTATGAACCGACTGTCCATCTGGTTATAATGCATTATAAATGCATTATATTCATAGACTGCATTCACAACAGCTGAAATAAGTAAGGGATAATCAATGGAAAATGAACAGCGTGAAAAGTGTGTTCCACGACCCGCTAGCAGAGTGAAACTAACCTTCCACAGTTGCATTATTTTCCAGAGAACGCATAGATTCCCCGAGTTGATTATGCCTTTTATACCATGGCTATAATTTAACACATTTGCCGCTAGAGATGTGTTCATTTGCAGGTAAAAATGGGTTCAACATCCACTGAAGTAGCTAGCAAGTGTACTCAGATAGCTACTGTAGTTGCCTTGGTAACCAAACAAACAGACTTGCTAGTTTAGCCAACCAATCCATCAGTCTTAGCTTGCTATTCTTAAAATCGAATTCAACAATGCCAATGATGTTGAAAGCACTTACGTCACTGCCTTTATGTTACACATGGCTGTGTCTTGTAGGTAGTAGGAAACGATCAGTTTGCGGCGCACTGCAGTGCCTTTAATCTCCAAACAGCAGGAGATTACTGATCCACCGGCTACAAGAGAGAGAAGAGTTGTATCATCATGTTCATCATCACCATCATCCATTTCCACTATACTTATAAAGCATGACATGATTTTCTTCACTATGAATTTCCATCATCATCAATTTGCTTCCTATGCTAAGAACAAACATCTTAAGTGGAATCTAACACTATCTAATCAAATGCATGATCATAGAATACACACACACCTTGAGCAGAAGTAGTGGACATCAGTAGAGCGGCGGCGAAGAGAAGCAGGAGAGAGAGGAGGGCCTTCATTCTGCCTGTATCACTGACTCGGAGTCTGCAGTCAGATGTGTCACGTTCACCTGAACTGTGGCTCTTTTTAAGCCCACCAACCTCATACGCAGAGACACAACATACCCGTATGCAAATACTTTTCCTACACTCAGAGAGCATCACAGACGGGTTTCCTCCCACAGCCTCCTAACCATGGGGACTGTCTCCCCCACTATCACTTTCTCATCACTGGTGGCAGAGCTGGTTTCCATAGTGGTGGTGAGTGACACTACTCTAGCCATAGAATTCTAGTTCTATGACTGTAGTACTGAGAGGCTGGTTTAATGCACGTCTATGTGGACACAGAGGGAAGCCCTGTGTTTTGGTAAGAAATGGCATGATAACAAGCACGACTGTCTCTCAGTATTAGTGTTAGTGAGACGGTTTAATAAAAGGCCCATGTAGCATTTGAGGCTAACCACAAGATAGGTTGAGAATGCAAGGGAGGACATTTTCAGAGGCGTCACATCCAAATGGAAAATGTGGCTTGAGTGGGATGTAAAACAATTCATACGCTAACCCTGACTAACTGTGCATAACGTACTATTCACACAGTGGTGGCAGTAGCGTGGCAGACACTGTTAAAACGGAGACTTCAACCTGTCACTGTGTGAGAGTGAGTCAGTTACCACAAGGGTAAAATGAGAAGTAGTCAATTACCTTTTCTTTTTATATCAAAGGTTTGCAGCAGTAAAAATACCTGGAGAATACCTGAATATCAAGCCAAACACATTGCTGATATAATGTATTTATCTTAAACTGATTTAGAAACAGTTTACTAGGTAATAAATGTATAAATAAATACAAATAAATCAAATAAGTATGTTAGTGTTTGTCATGTTATTACTGTTTATGTCTAGTTTGAACAATTCAAGACTGATCTGTAGGATGGCAATGATATTTCCTCCAAATATTCTGCTTGGCCATACAAATACTGTGATGATAGTTCAACTCCTATTATGATGTTATGCACCATGGTGACCATCACTTTGAAGGTAAACTGACAAGGAAAACCCCTAGTCGTATTATCTGAGTGACAAGTAATGCTTATCACTGACCAGATGAATCATTGGTTATTATTAGAGACGTGTTTTCTGTTGCTGTGGGTTCTGAGGTAAAAGTTTTACCTGATGAGTGGAGCTGCTCATCTCTCCAACCACAGATTATTTAGACCTCTCTGTTCCACTTACACACACACACACACACACACACACACACACACACACACACACACACACACACACACACCGTTCCACTGGTTATGATATTTCTGTGGTCACGTGTTCTTTAGACCCCTGAAAGTCCCCTTAAGGTTCTTGGGGCATTGTATCATGGGCCCCTGGAGATTTTTGACACGTGATGGTCCCAGGTGCCCCAAACTATTATAAGTAAAGTAATTAAATGGTATGGGGGTTATAAGGTAACTGTTATACTGTTCAGCTAAAATAGTGTAAAATCTTCAATCAGTGACTATATGATTGCATTTGGCATGATCACTTCGCACTGACTTTTCAATATTTATTTAACCTTTATTTAACCAGGTAGGCAAGTTGAGAACAAGTTCTCATTTACAATTGCGACCTGGCCAAGATAAAGCAAAGCAGTTCGACATATACAACAACACAGAGTTACACATGGAATAAAACAAACATACAGTCAATACTACAGTAGAAAAATAAGTCTATATACAATGTGGGCAAATGAGGTAGGATAAGGGAGGTAAAGGCAAAATAATATAATATGACCCCACGTGGGTTTGAATGTACAACCTCTGGACTTGGGGTGTGATGAACTTCCTGCTGGGCCACCAAAATCTGTCAAATTTCAGAAGTCCCCTACACATTCATCAGTGGTTCACCAATCAGGGCCTTAATGGGCTTGGCAACAGTAAACAGGGACGATGTGTAATGAAACTAGGGTGCGTGTGCCCTGGGTAAAAATGTTGTTTGTTTGTTGGTAGAACGTTTCTTTGCAACCATCAGGTGACGAACCGGGAACTAGACAAAAACCTCCAGGGAACCATGACACAACATCCCAAGAACGTTCAGGCGCCCTCCAGGGGACCATGACACAACGTCCCAAGAACGTCCTCGGGGGCATTCCCGGGACCAACCGAGAACTAGACAAAACCACCAAGGGACCATGACACAACGTCCTGACGACTTTAGGCGACTATTACGTGACATCACGGAGTCGTCCTAACGACTCATTATTGTTTGCAGGGGTCATATCTGAAAGTAATTGTTATCACTGACCAGATGAATCATTGGCTATTATTAGAGATATGTTTTCTGTTGCTATCGGTTCTGAGTCAGGGTTTTATCTGATGAGTGGAGCTACTATTCTCTGATTATTTATACACACACACGCTCTTTCCACTGGTTTATGATGTGTTCTTAACGCAGGGCTGAGGTGTGACATGGTAAGAACAGAAAGGTGATGGCGGCTGAGGGAGGGACAGGAAGAGAGTGAGAGGTGAAGAAAAGACAGGGGCTTACAAGAAAGGAAGTAGGGGTAGTGTTGGTGGTCAACTCAGTCATTCCATCATTGTGTGCATGACATAAGTAGCAACACTTACTGTACTGTAAGAAGCATTTAAAGTAGCTGCAGACAGAGATTGATTGTGTGTCCTATTCGTACGGTTCATGCAAATAAGGCAGACACCGTAATACAGTGTAGACAGTTTAAATATAAGTGGCCGAGCATGTATGCATGCATCTGTGCAAAAGACAAAGAGAGCGAGAGTGAGAGAAAGAGAGAGAAAAAAGAGAGAGCGACAGAGAGAAAGAAAGTAAGACAGAGAGGGAGAGAAAGAGAAAGAGCCGAGGTGTAGTCTAACCACAAACATGTACTGTAGGTGAGATAAGTGTGTAGGAGAGACTGGAACACTGTAGTCTGTTATCACAGCCCATGTGTTCAAAAGTACACACTGCATGTTGCCCCCACACACACAGACTTCTGTTCCAAGCCCGGGGGTTGCTCTCCGGCTGAGAGACAAAGAGAGTATAGCCTCAGGGCTAGTCTATGTTAATGTGCCTCCAGGATATATTAGCTAAGTCATATTTAACATACTGTTCTGTCTGTATAGGAATTCCTATGGTGGGAGAGGCATTGGGACACTCTGACCATCACTTCCCCTCTTTCTCTGTTGTCCTTCCCTCCCTCACATGTTTGTATGCACATTTTTTATTTTACTTCACCTTTATTTAACCATGTAGGCAAGTTGAGAACAAGTTCTCATTTACAATTGCGACCTGGCCAAGATAAAGCAAAGCAGTTCGATACATATAACAACACTTACACATGGAGTAAAACAAACATAGTCAATAATAATAATACAGTAGAAAAATAAGTCTATATACAATGTGAGCAAATGAGGTGAGATAAGGGAGGTAAAGGCTATAAATAGGCCATGGTGGCGAAGTAAATACAATATAGCAATTAAAACACTGGAATGGTAGATTTGACAGTAGATGAGTGTGCAAAGTAGAAATACTGGGGTGCAAAGGAGCAAAATAAATAAATAAATAAATACAGTAGGGGAAGAGGTAGTTGTTTGGGCTATTTATAGATGGCTATGTACAGGTGCAGTGATCAGTGAGCTGCTCTGACAGCTGGTGCTTAAAGCTAATGAGGGAGATAAGTGTTTCCAGTTTCAAAGATTTTTGTAGTTCGTTCCAGTCATTGGCAGCAGAGAACTGGAAGGAGAGGCGGCCAAAAGAGGAATTGGCTTTGGGGGTGACAAGTGAGATATACCTGCTGGAACGCGTGCTACGGGTGGGTGCAGCAATGGTGACCAGATAAGGCGGGACTTTACCTAGCAGGGTCTTGTAGATGACCTGGAGCCAGTGGGTTTGGCGACGAGTATGAAGCGAGGGCCAGCCAACGAGAGCGTACAGGTCGCAGTGGTGGGTAGTATATAGGGCTTTGGTGACAAAACGGATGACACTGTGATAGACTGCATCCAATTTGTTGAGTAGGGTGTTGGAGGCTATTTTGTAAATGACATCGCCAAAGTCGAGGATCGGTAAGATGGTCAGTTTTACGCTGGTATGTTTGGCAGCACGAGTGAAGGATGCTTTGTTGCAAAATAGAATGAAATGAAAAGGGTAAGCATGGAGATAGTCATTTCCAAACTAGTTCTCTTTAAGCCGTGTTCTGGGCTGAGACAGGCCTATCTACAGATAACTTCAACTCCTAGACAATCTGGACACTGAATGTAATAAAGGTTTGATGAAAGGTTGCACACAATAGTCAGAAAAGGGCAGAGAAGTAAATAACACAACCAGGTTTGGGGTTAATTCCACAAATACAATTCTAGTTCAATTCCCCCTCATTGTAAATTCCATTTAATTCATTTCAAATTCCTGGTCAGTCTCTGAATTCAGAGATGATTAAATTCCTCCCAATTACAATGTTAGATGCATTCCAAGAATTCAATTCCCCAACAATTACACAAATTCCAATTCCTTCAGCCATTCAGGCTGATCATGTCACTGTTAGCTATACTGGCAATATATAAATCCATGTAAAAATGACTTTTATATATTTTTTTATACTAGGTGGAATTTTAAATGGAATTGTCCCCAACTAGACAGACATCAACTAAATAATAATATAATCATCATCATCATCATCATAATATTATAATATATGCAATTTAGCAGATGATTTTATCCAAAGCGACGTCATGTGCATATAATTTTACGTACGAGTGGTCTCAGTAATCAAACCCACTATCAACTGATAGTGAGCTACCAACTGAGCTGCAGGTCAACATACTTTCCATGACACAGCATTAGATATGATACATCATCATCAGTCATTAAAGTGTTTTCTAGAACTCTGACTGTAGAGTGGGTTAGAGGTCAGGTCAGATGGATGCAACATACTAAACTCAGCAAAAAAAGAAACGTCCCTTTTTCAGGACCCTGTCTAACAAAGACAATTCGTAAAAACCCAAATAACTTCACAGCTTGTCATTGTAAAGGGTTTAAACACTGTTTCCCATGCGTGTTCAATGAACCATAAACAAGTAATGAACATGCACCTGTGGAACGGTCGTTAAGACACTAACAGTAGGCAATTAAGGTCACGGTTATGAAAACTTAGGACACTAAAGAGGCCTTTCTGCTGACTCTGAAAAACACCAAAAGAAAGATGCCCAGGGTCGCTGCTCATCTGCGTGAACGTGCCTTAGGCATGCTGCAAGGAGGCATGAGGACTGCAGATGTGGCCAGGGCAATAAATTGCAATGTCCGTACTGTGAGAGGCCTAAGACAGTGCTACAGGGAGACAGGACGGACAGCTGATCGTCCTCGCAGTGGCAGACCACGTGTAACAACACCTACACAGGTTCGGTACTTCCGAACATCACACCTGCGGGACAGGTACAGGATGGCAACAACAACTGCCCGAGTTACAACAGGAATGCACAATCCCTCAACCAGTGCTCAGACTGTCCACAACAGGCTGAGAGAGACTGGACTGAGGGCTTGTAGGCCTGTTGTAAGTCAGTTCCTCACCAGACATCGCCTATGGACACAAACCCACCGTTGCTGGACCAGACAGGACTGGCAAAAAGTTATCTTCACTGACGAGTCGCGGTTTTGTCTCACAAGGGGTGATGGTCGGATTCACGTTTATCGTCGACGGAATGAGCGTTACACCAAGGCCTGTACTCTGGAGCGGGATCGATTTGGAGGTGGAGGGTCCGTCATGGTCTGGGGCGGTGTGTCACAGCATCATCGGACTGAGCTTGTTGTCATTGCAGGCAATCTCAACGCTGTGCGTTACAGGGAAGACATCCTCCTCCCTCATGTGGTACCCTTCCTGCAGGCTCATCCTGACATGACCCTCCAGCATAACAATGCCACCAGCCATACTACTCGTTCTGTGCGTGATTTCCTGCAAGACAGGAATGTCAGTGTTCTGCCATGGCCAGCAAAGAGCCCGGATCTCAATCCCATTGAGCACGTCTGGGACCTGTTGGATCGGAGGGTGAGGGCTAGGGCCATTCCCCCCAGAAATGTCCGGGAACTTGCAGGTGCCTTGGTGGAAGAGTGGGGTAACATCTCACAGCAAGAACTGGCATATCTGGTGCAGTCCATGAGGAGGAGATGCACTGCAGCACTTAATGCAGCTGGTGGCCACACCAGATACTGACGGTTACTTTTGATTTTGACCCCCCCCCTTTGTTCAGGGACACATTATTCAATTTCTGTTAGTCACATGTCTGTGGAACTTGTTCTGTTTATGTCTCAGTTGTTGAATCTTGTTATGTTCATAAAAATATTTACACATGTTAAGTTTGATGAAAATAAACGCAGTTGACGGTGAGAGGACGCTTCTTTTTTTGCTGAGTTTATAAAATAATAGAGAGTTCCCTAAACTGAAGTAGGTGAGAGGTTCACACAGCCAAAGAAACATTAGACAAGATCAGTCATTGACACAGGCTTTTCTAGACAGCAACCAACATCACATATTACAGTATGTATTTTTTACCGTACACTGTATTTACAAAGATGCTCAAATAAACCTAGATCTAAACTAAACCCAGCATGACATTCCCAGGTAAGAGATAGGTCAAGCTCTTACAACTTGGCAATGACCAAACTCTGGATTATGAACGGGGGAAAAGCAGAACTTCTGTTGTTACACTCTCTCTTTCCTTTCTAATTCATTAATGTAAGACTTTCGCAATAGCTTAAATTACATCTTCATTCAGATAAACGGATCTGAATGACCAAATTGCTGGTAAAGTCGAGGCCTACTTCTGCTTTTCATTAAGGGGGAATCACAATGCAGAACTAGAGAATAAGGGCGTTTTCAAACATGAATTCAAGACATAGGTAATTTGTCTTTCACCATTTCAGGGTGCACTTTATCTGAACGTTTGTATTATTCAACGACCACATCACCAAAAAAACACCTTGCCCAATGCAGTCTGAAGACAGGCCGTGCCCTGAAAGGCATGACTACCCAACCCATGGTTCCAAACATGACTCAATACCCACACCATCTACCTGTTTCCTGTGACACCAAACTCATATGTAACAAACAGACACAGCGCTGTCTCTACGGAAATCAATGGGACGGATGCATCTCAATAGCTTTAGGCAATACGTTTCTGCATATACAGTGGGGCAAAAAAGTATTTAGTCAGCCACCAATTGTGCAAGTTCTCCCACTTAAAAAGATGAGAGAGGCCTGTAATTTTCATCATAGGTACACTTCAACTATGACAGACAAAATGAGAAGAAAAAAATCCAGAAAATCACATTGTAGGATTTTTTATGAATTTATTTGCAAATTATGGTGGAAAATAAGTATTTGGTCAATAACAAAAGTTTCTGAATACTTTGTTATATACCCTTTGTTGGCAATGACAGAAGTCAAACGTTTTCTGTAAGTCTGCACAAGGTTTTCACACACTGTTGCTGGTATTTTGGCCCATTCCTCCATGCAGATCTCCTCTAGAGCAGTGATGTTTTGGGGCTGTTGCTGGGCAACACGGACTTTCAACTCCCTCCAAAGATTTTCTATGGGGTTGAGATCTGGAGACTGGCTAGGCCACTCCAGGACCTTGTTGCCCGGGCGGTGTGTTTGGGATCATTGTCATGCTGAAAGACCCAGCCACGTTTCATCTTCAATGCCCTTGCTGATGGAAGGAGGTTTTCACTCAAAATCTCACGATACATGGCCCCTTCCTGGTCCCTTTGCAGAAAAACAGCCCCAAAGCATGATGTTTCCACCCCCATGCTTCACAGTAGGTATGGTGTTCTTTGGATGCAACTCAGCATTCTTTGTCCTCCAAACACGACGAGTTGAGTTTTTACCAAAAAGTTCTATTTTGGTTTCATCTGACCATATGACATTCTCCCAATCTTCTTCTGGATCATCCAAATGCTCTCTAGCAAACTTCAGACGGGCCTGGACATGTACTGGCTTAAGCAGGGGGACAGGTCTGGCACTGCAGGATTTGAGTCCCTGGCGGCGTAGTGTGTTACTGATGGTAGGCTTTGTTACTTTGGTCACAGCTCTCTGCAGGTCATTCACTAGGTCCCCTCGTGTGGTTCTGGGATTTTTGCTCACCGTTCTTGTGATCATTTTGACCCCACGGGGTGAGATCTTGCGTGGAGCCCCAGATCGAGGGAGATTATCAGTGGTCTTGTATGTCTTCCATTTCCTAATAATTGCTCCCACAGTTGATTTCTTCAAACCAAGCTGCTTACCTATTGCAGATTCAGTCTTCCCAGCCTGGTGCAGGTCTACAATTTTGTTTCTGGTGTCCTTTGACAGCTCTTTGGTCTTGGCCATAGTGGAGTTTGGAGTGTGACTGTTTGAGGTTGTGGACAGGTGTCTTTTATACTGATAACAAGTTCAAACAGGTGCCATTAATACAGGTAACGAGTGGAGGACAGAGGAGCCTCTTAAAGAAGAAGTTACAGGTCTGAGAGCCAGAAATCTTCCTTGTTTGTAGGTGACCAAATACTTATTTTCCACCATAATTTGCAAATAAATTCATTAAAAATCCTACAATGTGATTTTCTGGATTTTTTCTCCTCATTTTGTCTGTCATAGTTGAAGTGTACCTATGATGAAAAGTACAGGCCTCTCTCATCTTTTTAAGTGGGAGAACTTGCACAATTGGTGGCTGACTAAATACTTTTTTGCCCCACTGTATTATGACTTGCCTTTTTATCCACAAGGCATCTTTTCGCTCAATTCCTATCTTTGCCAAAAGTGCAATCTGAAGTACAGGAGAGTGCAGTCTGCACACTGCAAAAATACATCATCCATATTCCCTGTTGAGGTTAACCTTTCTGCCTGATAAGATGCTGGTGGTGGTAAGAAGCTTCCCCTAGTCCAGGGATGAGCAACTAGCCGCCCGCCGACCATTTGAAAGCACTCGGATCATTGGAATTATCAACTTACTGTTGAGAGTTAGAATAGTAGAACACACAAGGTGCAATTTCAAAATATGGTTGTCTATCAGCTGTTTTTCTCTTGTTATGTCAGTCAATGACAGTCTATCTAAACTTGTTATTATGGTCGAATTACTGACCTGGCTAAGAAAACAAATATTTTGTTAGTCAGTCTCACTCAGATATCAAATAAAAAACTGCAAACATTTTTCTCCAGCCTCCAGCTCATTTTCCCCTCTGCCCCATGGCAAGATGTGTAGAATTGCAGCAAACTTGTTTTAAAACTGCAAATTAACTCAAAATTATATATATATATATATATTTTTTAAATCTCAGCTGTCAAGAGGAGGGACATTAAATGTTTTGCTCGTAGTGTGGGGTGGGGGGGGGGGGGTACACAGACCCGCAAGCGACTGGCCCTGAGTTTTTGTGTCCCCTACCCTTATCAAAGTTGCCCTTCCCTGCCCTAGGCCAATGCATTGGTGTGGACTGGGGCTGGTGCACTTGGTTTCAGGGAACGGAAAACTCTCCCTCTTTCTTCCTCTTTTCAGTTTCCTGCTCTGACCGCAAAAGGACCGATCTGGATGGAGGGGGGGAGGATGGAAGGAGGGAGGGCGGGAGAGGAGGAAGGAGGGCTGTGAAATGTGTGCAGTCACCAGCACATGATCTCATGACCTCACAGCCTGCCCAAACATATCTGTTGACATCCTCACTTGTGGACCCCGTCATTGAGTTAGATGCACTATTGTAAAGTGGTTGTTCCACTGGATATCATAAGGTGAATGCACCAATTTGTAAGTCGCTCTGGATAAGAGCGTCTGCTAAATGACTTAAATGTAAATGTCACCCCACCCCACCATGCCACACATACACAGTGTCATATGGCAGTATAGAAACATGTGCAGTTGTTAAGCTAATTCCCTGCTATTCTACACATTTTGAGTATTGCATACACACACACACACACCCCAAGTACCTACCGCTGCACAGTGGAAATCACAATCTGGTCACCCCTAGCCCTGGGTTTGTTTTGATTCAATGGACTAGGCCCGTGCACATTCAGGTCCCTATAGGACTCATGAAAGAACCATCCCCTAACCTAAATCCAACATAAATGCTACATTTTCCAACACTAGAGAAATCCATAGGCCTGAATCCATCTAGTCAGTAGCCTGACCATCATTTTTTCATAGTTTCATTCAATAAGCACACCATGGTCTTAATTACACAATCTTTACAGGAAATGTCTGACTAAGCAGAAGCACCCATGAGTGTGTCCCCGTCCCCCGTCACCCCACCCAACCCCATCCTCGCTCTGAAAAAAAACCCACAGATCCGGACGGACTGAATCAGGTTCCTCATTTTAGGGTTTAAAAGCTGAGGCTCTGGTCAAGAAAGATCAGTCATCTCCTCTCCTCCAGCCGGTTGTAGCCTTCTGAATCAGACAAGAACACAGTTGAGAACACCACCGAACATCTCTATAGCAACCATGCAGCTGTGCTACGGACCAATGGCGTGCCTCGCTCTCTTCACTGTCGTCCTCTCGTTAACGACCACTGACACTGGTAAGTACAGTCTACTACTGTAGTGAATTTGGGGGGTATAGCCCTTGCAGGACCTGAATCAACAACTTTTCATATGTTCATCCAACAACTAAGATTATGCCAAGAGATCTGAAAACGTTGGCAAAGTTATTGGTTTAGCCCTATTTTTGTGTTTTATAAACTCTGTAAATACAATATTTTCTGGACTAAATTTTGTTATTACAAATATGCTGTACTAGGGGAAATTAGAGCGGGGTGGTGGTGGTGGGTTAAAACATTTTGTACTAAACCACATATGCTTCTTTAATTCTTTAGATGCAAACAAGGTTCACAACTGTTGCACAAAGGTCTCCAAGCAGAAAATCACAGTTCCCATCATCGGCGCCAGATTGCAGAAAAAGGCCCTTCCCTGCGTCAATGCTGTCATGTAAGAACCTGCCCATCCCAACAGAACATAGAACTTCACAAATATAAAATGTATTAGGCCCACTTTTACAACCTCCAGTCAGATGAACGAGTTAGGACAAGAGTAGGACAGCTGTCTAAATGTTGTCATCTTGTGTTCCACACAGCTTCGAGACTGAAGATGGAGAGACCATCTGCAGCCATTGGAAAGAGTCCTGGGTTCGAAAAGCATTATTTCAACTGGAGTAAGTCATCAACAATACAACCAATGAGTGATCAATAGTCAGTCATATACATAGTGTAGTACTCACTGTAGGCTAATCCTGTAATACTCACCGGTTACATATTTTCATGGCTGGCTAGAGTAGGTGACCTGCATAAAGACCTGCACAAGCGCCATAGGAGAAAAGACTGGATGTAAAATAAATAAATGGTTGATGGAAAGTTGAAATGCTTCTTTTTGCTGCCGTTTCTTCTAGGACGGCCAGAAAGTCACTGGACCCACAGAACACCAACGCCACCTCCCGCACCACATCCCCATAGAGGACGCTCTTCACCATCATCATCATCGTCACTCGCTGAACTTGAGGGATAGCGTTGTTTAAACCTGTAATTGAAATTATAAACTATTACATTATTTATGCTAAAGAAGGTACATTTAAAGCCATCTAGATATTATGAGAGAAACTGGTGTATTTATTATTTATTGCCAGTTGAAGTATTTATTGGGGGTTTTATATGTAGATTGAATGGCTTTGTATGAATTGCAGTTTGCTATATGCTATTAACATTTAGTTAATTCATATGATGTACATCTTAAAGTCAAAGGTCAACAGCCTATTTCAAAGTTTAAATAAACTGGAGATGTAAGAATTTATGTCAAGTATTTATACCAAATAAAACAACTGAATCCTTTGCTATCCCATCTTATACTCAATCGTTTAGTCATTTCGTTATAAACATGAGTCCTGCGTATTGTACATTCGCCATTTGCATGGATTAATTGGCTTTATACTCCATTCATTTCTTCATTCCGAACCACATTTTGGCTGAATCGCCTCTACTTATAGATTCTTGTCGCCACCAGGCGGATTCAACTTAGCATTGCAGCTTGCCTTCAACACGTATGGACCTTTCCTTATTTCAACTCTTTCATTTACACTGACTTCGAAGCGCCATCAGTTTCTAGGGCTTGCATTACAGTTGATGCAATATGGTGGACGCTTAACAGAAATGAAAACTACGTGGAAATATGTTGTGACCTGCTGCACCAGTGTAGATGGAAGGGGATAGAAAGGTCCTAGATGTATGCACGATCTCGCACTCACCTGGTTTCTTGACACGCGACATTCTGACGTTTCCTTTCAAATATCTGAAATTCCAAACTGACCTTTCTAGTCATTTGCTTCCTAGCTAACCATCTAACTTTGGCTAGTGATATTATTAACATTTCACCTGGAGCCAGTCTATCAAATGAAGTGACACGGAGGTTTGTGGAGAAATGTATAACGTTAGTTAGCTAAGTTAGATGTCGTGTCTTTCGGTAAACAAATCGAGCGAAATTATTCGAATGATTATGCAAAATATCACTAGTTGGAACCGTTAACGTAACGTTACCTAGCTAGCTAACGTTACTTATCGAACTGTTGGCCAGCAGCTAATCAACTCCTATCCTAAATGTACTGTACTTTGTATTCTTGACAGGTGCAAACTAGCCACGGTAACATAGTTTGCAAGATGGGGATGTCGTTGTCATATCCACTGGTGAAAGAGCCAGAAAGTTATGTGGATCCTGATTTAAATGAAGGTAATGACGTTAAAACCGTTAGTAGCTAAATGCTAAGTGAATAACCTGTGCATGGCTAATGTACCATTCTTGTTTCCAAACGCCACACCAGACTCCGACGAGATGAATTTTGCAATGGAAATGCATGAGATTAACCTGAGCTACACATACGACATGATCCAGCAGAGGATCCGCTCTATCAAAGAGTCCGCCAAATTTGACAGTGAGTTTGGACCTCATAATATTTGTTAAATATCCTATCAGAACTACTCGGGCTCCCAAGTGGCGCAGCGGTCTTTGGCACTGCATCTCAGTGCTAGAGGCGTCACTGCAGACTCTGGTTCGATCCTGGGCTGTATCACAACTGGCTGTGATTGGGAGTCCCATAGGGAGGTGTTGGTCCAGTGTTGTCTGGTTTAGGGGAGGCTGGGTAGGTGGTCATTGTAAATAAGAATTTGTTCTTAACTTACTTGCCTAGTTAAATACAAAAAAATAATGTTTGACTTTCAGGAAAAACATATTGGTCAAACTCAGGCACAAATTCCTGTTAGGTGCAAAAAACTAATCCCATACAGTCATTGAATAATCTTATATCCCTGTTAGGTGCGTAAAATGAATCCCATACAGTCATTGCATAATCCTAACCGGTTAAATTGTATTACTTTTCTCTATAATTTAGCCTAACAACAGGGTGGAAATGTATGGATTAGACAAGCAGACCATTGTCAAACATGGGAAAATAGATCAAACTGAGTGTATATACACTATACTATCCACCTTCAAATTAGTGGATTTGGCTATTTCAGCACTTGCTGACAGGTGTATTAAATCGAGCACACAGCCATGCGATTTCCATTGACAAACATTGGCAGTAGAATGGCCTTACTGAAGAGCTTAGTGACTTTAAATGTGGCACCATCATATGATGCCACCTTTCCAACAAGTCAGTTCGTCAAATTTCTGCCTTGCTAGAGCTGCCCCGGTCAACTGTAAGTGCTGTTATTGTAAGTGGAAACATCTAGGAGCAACAACAGCTCAGCCACGAAGTAGTAAGGCCACACAAGCTCACAGATTGGGACCACTGAATGCTGAAGCGTGTAAAAATTGTCTGTCCTCGGTTGCAACACTCACTACCGAGTTCCAAACTACCTCTGGAAGTAATGTCAGCACAAAAACTGTTCGTCTGGAGCTTCATGAAATGGGTTTCCATGGCTGAGCAGCCTCACAACAAGCCTAAGATCACCATGCGCAACGCCAAGCATCGGCTGGAGTGGTGTAAAGCTCGCCGCCATTGGACTCTGGAGTGATGAATCACGCTTCACCATCACCAACTTCGTGGTAACATTTTGGGGAAGGCCCTTTCCTGTTTCAGCATGACAATTCCCCCGCACACAAAGCGAGGTCCATACAAAAATGGTTTGTCGAGAGATTGGTGTGGAAGAACTTGACTAGCCTGCACAGAGCCCTGACCTCAACCCTATCAGGAATTGGAATTGAAACGCCGACTGTGAGCCAGGCCTAATCGCCCAACATCAATGCCCGACCTCACTAATGCTCATGTGGCTGAATGGAAGCAAGTCCCCACAGCAATGCCCCACCCAAAAAATAATGGCACATCCTGAACTTGATGTCATTGTGGGAAGGGGCTGTTTTCATAAAGGAGAATTACTACAAAGTAACAGGGTGGAAAGTGATATCAGGGACACACAGAAAATGTTAAATACAAATATAATAAATACAATAATCATGAAAAAAATTAAAAAAAATTGATGAGAGAAATTTTAAAGGACTATAAAATAATGAAGAAATACAGCCTTAACAGCCAAATGCTCCATCTTAACGTAGGCAAGGCAAACTCATGTTGGTGAGTTCTGGTATATCATCAAATAAGTCAATCACGGGCATGTTTTTGGACTTAATTCATGTTGAAAATTCCATTTATATTCCTAAAACTTTTGTTGAAAATGATGCTGTTGCTGCTCTTGTTGACAAGACATTTTAATAAATAGCCCGATGCCACAACAGTTTTGAAGTTCCAAATCAATAACCACAATGCAGAAACAGTTTGATATATTGAAAACCTAAACATTAAAGTGTATTATCTTACACATACATGTGCAACAATAGTAATCATATGACTTGTATTTTTTTGAAACGAGCACCTTATAAACTGCACACGCACCAAAAACCCTGTTGTTTTGACAAGTGACAATATATTACTCATTGATTAGGGGGGAAATCAGGTTGTACGTGCTGTTGAAACTAACACAACTAAAAAAACACATGGAAACTGGATATCTTTTTTACATGATGGATTAGAGGACAACCTGCAGAAGATAGTCAGCTACATTTCAGTGTTGAATTTTGATAAGGGGGTTGCCAAAACAAAGAGAAACGCAACACTGTATTGTCAATTACTCATATCGATATCAAGTTGAAATCAATAGAGCGAGAGGGGGGGGGATTAGGTTCCACATTCTGTTCACTAGCACAACTCAAAAACCATACGAAATCTGGGAATCATTTGTGTTTCACTGGTAGAGGACAAGCTACATCTTGAAGTGTTGCATTTTGATTGAAGTGAGTCAACGTGGGAAGTGTAACGTAACAACACTTTGTTATTCACTCATATCACCACACGTTGAAGTCAATAGAACGGGGGCAAACGTTTGGGTAGTATGTGCTATTTAAACGTACATTATACAAAGGCCGTACGGAAACTTGGAATAACATATGCATGGTTGGTTTGATGAGAATTTGTAAAAAGGCTTCTATCTATATTTTGGAATGGCGGATGTTGATTTCGGTAGGCAGCAATCACGTAAAAGGGAACAAATCACCTTTTCTGATAGTTAACTTCAACGAATCACAACCCTCCATAGGATATCAACAGTGACAATGGTTGGTTGCTATTGAAGAGATAGTTTGAATATCAAATCCGTGTATTGGTGTGGGCCAGCGACTTTTGTAGAGAGACCGCCCCCGAATTATCCGTGCCATTTGAGAAATAAAATAATAGCTGCGTTCTAAGTCCTGCGACCCCCCCTGTTGACAAAATCAGCAGTACAAAACCAAAGATATTGATCGGTTTTTAAGCAATTGATATTGTGTCATCGTGTTGCCTATCAACTTTTCTACTAACATCACCAATCTGAGGTCAAAAGGGTGTGTTCAGAAAGTATTTACTACTTGTGTGGATTATTTGGCCTGCTGTGTTTTTATAAATGTAACCCGTGTGTGTCTGCCTGCGTGTAGAGTACAGCTACGACTGGAACACCAGCGTGTTGGATCTGAAGAACGAGTTTCCCCACTGGACAGCTGATGACCTGCTCAACCTGAGACGGCAGTTTGAGATTTTTGACACCAACAAAGACCGCCTGCTGGACTTCAGCGAGTTGTGAGTGAACGTAGTACATTCAGGCGTGACTTTTGATGTCGTGTGGCTACTCGGTGGTATTTAGCTCAAGTCTAGGGGGCTGTAGGTGGCAGCACATGCACATAAATGCCATCTACAATAATGAGGTTGGCCTACTAGTAGTCTTATTGTGAGTCGTGGTTTTAAACCATCACACTTGAATAAAAAGTGGCTACTACTAACACAGACTTACCTCCCTCTACCCCCTGACAGTTGTGCTTCTCTGAACATGGTCAACGATGCATCAACTATGGAGGCCAGGAAAGAAATGTTCAATACAGCGGACAAGGACAACTACAAGTCCATCAACTTCGAGGAGTACCTCCAGGTAGAGCACATACAATGGCATTGATGTGAAGTTTCTGCATCTACTTCCAACTCGGACCTTGTTAGCTTGTCTTGCACAACAGAGGATGAGTGTGTCCCTGTTTCTTTTGTGTCTAGGCCTATATTGTGATTATACTGGTCTGCCTTGTAACTGTGTTGTGTCCCCTCCAGCTGATGTATGACCTCAAGCAGGGCACGCCGGTCCCCAAGCCCCTCGAGAGCGAGGACGACAAGGACACGGCCACCGGTGACATCATCTGTGAAGTGGCACGTATGGACACCTTCCAGCAGATGTGCTACGGCGTCTTCTAAACACAAATGCACACACCTGATAACATGATGGATGTGTTGTGCCTTAACTGGAATTGAGAAAATGACATTGTATAAATTGGCTTTATATAATTCAAAATGATTAAATATACAGTTATTTTCCCAACCTCTTGGTTTGTCTCAGGTGATCATTTGAAGTCGCGATGGGTTCTAGTTTTGCACTGTACTGTTGAACGAGGTTTCAATCACATTCACAACTAACGTCCATGCCGTTGTCAGCTCTAGTTCTACAGTAATGGGACTCAAATAAATAATCAAGGCTGGCAATATCTCAAATTCTTTATCTCTGCCGACCTTAAAAGAAACAAACGTTCAACATTTAAATGTAGAAAAATATAATTAATTGAAGCCGTTGACTTACTAGCTTATATTGTGGATTCAGAGGACCCCTGTAAGCTTAAGCATGAACAGAGTACTACAATCGTCAACAACAGCAAACATCAGAGCGAATGGAATGCATTATATTTTGAAAATAATATCTGCATTATTTCACCACATTACTGAATGTTGTGATTACTGGTGATGTAGGAGAATGTTGCGTTGCTGTGGTTGAATGTTCCTTTCAGTTCGGGGCGGTGTGGGGGTTGCCCGTCACAGTGTTGCTGCTAGACATCTTCTTCAGTTTGGAGCTGCATATAACACAGAATATGAAACTCAGGACATTTTGTAGCAGACTCGTGTGATTTTCTTTTTTTAGAAGGCAGTAGTTTGTACATGAAGACACTGGGTAAAACCTGTATGGCAAGTTCGATTGACATCCAGTCTTGTAGTTTTGGTATATTTGTAGTTTTGAGACATTTTGGTGTGTGCAGTTACATGAGAATGCTTTTGGCATTAGTATGCATTTGGCTCCTTAGTATAACATGAAGGAGTATACACTAGTGTAACACTGGTGTTACAGTTGAAAAGCAGCATGTGTGTCCTAAGAGAAGTGTGTTTGTGTACCTGAGAAGAGCCAGAGCCTTCCTCACCCATTCGTCCTTAACTGTGGCGCACACCTTTTTGTTCTTCACGGTGTAGAAGCTACAACAGAAAACGCACTATACGTAAGCTTGTTTAGCGCCAATGCTTGTCAACAATGTAAACAAAACAATATAGCCTCAACATGGTTAAAACAACCTTTTTTATATCGTGGATGGTCAGTCCTTGCAACCATAGCTCTGTCTATGAATTTGAGAGTGGTTATATTTCTCCAGGCCCACACCTCAGCTTTCTTCCAAAACAGAGGCGGGGTCCCGCTTTGTTATTGTTTCAATTAAGGACTGTAGCTTTAACCCTTGACCTCATAGAGATGACAAAATATAAGCATACATTCTAAGAGTATGGTAAAGGGGTGTGTGTGTATACTTTGTTCAGGGCTTACATGATAGCATCGATGTTGCACACCTCCATGGAACTCTGGTAGCCTTTTATCTGCTGGTAAGGTACAGGCTTCTCCTGGTACTCCACACAACAGTAAAGTCTCCTAGGACCGTCTGAACCACATGCACAGACATCAGTCAGCCACATGCCACACAAGCATGCAGACCACAAGAACATGAATGTCAAATGTTTCTTTCACTGTAATCTATTCTGTGAACTACAATATAGTCTTCTAATCTGATCTAACCTAACCAACATGACCCCAAAACAGAGTCGGCAGGTCTCACAGCTAGACCTTATCAGACCTTGGTAAAACAAAAGTGGTACATTTACATGGGGAAAACTCTTAAACAGGTAAATTGGTTACCAGGTAAACTTACATGCAGCTGAGGTTGAACTGAACATGGTCACAACGCAGCAGAGAAGCAGGATTGTCTCCAGGTATGTGGGAGCCATGGTGATGGTACGTAGGAATCGAGAAGATACACCAAACACGCCTACTGACTGCTCCTATATACCCCTACAAACAGGTGTGTGCATGCGAGTGAGTGTTTGTTGATGATACTGATACATGTCAATCATGTCCTTCACTCCTAACCTGTGGTTACTAAATTGAGGACAGGAAGCCCATCTCTGCGTGATGGCTGACAGAGATGCAAACATTGCCTGTTCACATGACCTGTTTAGTTCGGGCCTTATAACCTGGTTAAGGTCATATCATAGGGGCTTATCTAATGGTGCTTGAATGGTGTGTGTTTTGACTGATATGCATACAATAGTGTCCTTACAAATATAGGGACTTAATCTAAAGGTACGGACATCTAGGCCTAATGAATCGTTGGGCTGACAAAGGGTTGCATGCTCAAGGCCAACTCAGGCTCCCCTCGAGTTTTCCCAAACAGAGTAACATCACCCCACATTGGCATAAAAAGGTGTGGTGATCAAGTGTTTAGCTGTCATGTTTGATATTCAAACTCTAATATTCAGAATTTGTTCTTAACTGACATGCCCTGTTAAATAAAGGTTCAATTTAAAAAAATGTTGGAGAGAACAGGCTTGTGTGAATGGCTGGATCGGAGTAAGTGGAATGGTATCAAACACATGGTTTACGGTTTGATGCCATTCTGCTCCAGCCATAATTATGAGGCAGCCTCCTCTGTATGAAAGTGTTTGTGATAAAGTTATGAAACAATAGCAGGTTGTCAAAACCCCTCGTCTGTACCGTGACCTATTTAGTGGTTCCTGCAGAAAGCTGACAAGAGCAAACCCAGATCACCTGACCTAGATAAAATAAATGCTATTATTGTGTCCTCATGCAGCACTCAACATTAGTCTCAATAACAAATGCCATGAGAAAAATAGCTATTGGGTAAATACAACTATGTGGGTTCGATTGAGCCCAGAATCTGGTGCAGCACTATGAAAGAAAATATAGGTGGCCTAACTACAGAAGATCAATAAAAAGTGCATGTTTCAAGTACGTTTTTGAACAGTTGAATATGGCCTAATAGCTTCAAATCAATTGTTAAAAGCTCAAATCAATAATAGCTGAATAGAACTCAGCATTTGCTACTTCTGTGGCAACTCTGACAATTTTCAAATGCTTTTTTGTCATTAAGCCACTTTAAACTCTCCAATATATTTGCAGCTGCTATTGAAAAGCCATCCACATACAGATTTCTGAGAAGTAGCCTATTGATTTTGGGTCAGCTACATTAAGTGTTTTTCACATAAAGTATTTTAGTAATACTCCAATTGAACAACATATTAGCGGGGGAGTGACAGTGTGGGTGTGAGTTTGGGACAATGTATTTGTATATATTATGGATACCCATTAGCTGCTGGGGTCCAGTAAAATTAAGCCAATTTATACAATTTTAAAAACATTATAACACATTCACAGATTTCACAACACACGGTGTGCCCTCAGGCCCCTAGTCCACCACTACCACATATCTACAGTACTAAATCCATGTGTATGTATAGTGCGTATGTTATCGTATGTGCGTGTGTGTGTGTGTGTGTGCGTGCGCGTGTGTGTGTGTATGCATGTGTCTGTGCCTATATGTGTTGCTTCACAGTCCCCGCTGTTCCATAAGGTGTTTTTTCAAATAGACAGCTCGGTGCATTTAACATGTCAATACATAAATACAAGTAGTGATGAAGTTAATCTCTTCTCCACTATGAGCCAGGAGAGATTGACATTAATATTAGCTCTCTGTGTACATCCAAGGGCCAGGCGTGCTGCCCTGTTCTAAGCCAATTGCCAATCTACTGTAAGTCCTTTTTTGTGGCACCTGACCACAAGACTGAACAGTAGTCAAGGTGCGACAAAACTAGGGTCTGTAGGACCTGCCTTGTTGATCGTGTTGTTAGGAAGACAGAGCAGCGCTTTATAATGGACATACTTCTCCCCATCTTAGCTACTGTTGTATCAATATGCTTTGACCTTGACAGTTTACAATCCAGGGTTACTCCAAGCAGTTTAGTCATCTCAACTTGCTCAATTTCCAATTTATTTATTACAAGATTTAGTTGAGGTTTAGGGTTTAGTGAATGATTTGTCCCAAATACAATGCTTTTAGTTTTAGAAATATTTAGGGCTAACTTATTCCTTGCCACCCACTCTGAAACTAACTGCAACTCTTTGTTAAATGTTAGTCATTTCATGTCGTTAGTAAAGATTGAAAAAAGCAAAGGGCCTTAACAGCTACCCTGGGGAATTCCTGATTCTACCTGGATTAGGTTTGAGAGGCTTCCATTTAAACTTCTTAAGGCTAGCAGGACAACTTCCAGTGAAACTGGAGGGTGCGCAATTCAAATAAACAATTATAAATATTATGGATTTTAAACATTTATGTATATTTAAGTGTCATATATCGGCTGAAATCTTAAATACTTGTTAATCTAACTGCGTTGTCCGATTTATAGTAGCCAGTACAGCGAAAACATGCCATGCGATTGTTTGAGGACAGCTTCCCACATCAAAATATTTTTCCACCGGCACAGGTTTCATACATTCACATAAAATGATTAAATATTCACTTACTTTTTGACAGTATTCCTCTGATTTGTCATCCAAAGTGTCCCAGCTATAACATGTAGTGTCGTTTTGTTAGATAAAATCCTTCTTTATATCCCAAAAAGTCAATTTAGTTGGCACCATCGATTTGAGTAATCCACTCGTTCAACTTGCAGAGAAAGGAATCCAAAAATCTACTCCTAAACTTTGTTTCAACAAGTCAAAATACATTTCCATTTACTCCTCAGATACCCTAAAATGTAATCAAACTATAATATTTCTTTCGGAAAGAAGTATGTTCAATAGGAAACCGATTTTAGCAGGTCCATAATGTCTTCATGGCGCACGCAAACAAGAATTTCCAAGACTGTGTCCTTCTACTAAAACTGATATTTCTTATTTTTTTTAAGTTACAAGCCTGAAACGTTGAAATTAGACTGCTGACACAATGTGGAAGCCATAGAAATTGCATCCAGGGAGCTAATTTTCAATATGACCTTTCTCTTGTATTTCTAAGCGGATGGTCTCTAAATAAAAAATATTAAAAATCTAGTTGGTTTTTCTTTGGATTTTCTCCTAACATATTTATTGTGTTATATTCTACTACATTATTTTAACATTTCTACAAACTTCAAAGTGTATTTTTTCCAATGGTACCAATTATATGCACATCCTGGCTTCAGGGCCTGAGCTACAGGCAGTTTACTTTGGGCACGTCATTCAGGCAGGAAGTGGAGAAAAAAAGGGTCCTAGCCCTAAGTTAAAGAATGCTGTGGCAGATGGCAGGGAGAGGTGAGGGGAGTGGTTATTGAGGGGAGATATCTTGCAACCCCCTGGCTCCACACCCAAGCCTTATTTGGACTTCCTGCCCCAACGAGGCGAGGCTGTGGGTGTGCTTTACTGTAAAATAGCATTGTATCTGGTCAAACACAATTTTATCCAGAAGTTTACTAAGGGTTGATAACAGGCTGATTGGTTGGCTATTTGAGCCAGTAAAGGGGGCTTTACTATTCTTAGGTAGCGGAATGACTTTTGCTTCCCTCCAGGCCTGAGGGCACACACTTTCTAGTAGGCTTAAAAATAAGAGTGGCAATATCGTCTGCTATTATCCTCAGTAATTATCCATCCAGATTGTCAGACCCCGGTGGCTTGTCATTGTTGATAGACAACAAAACTTTTTTCACCTCTTACATTTACATTTACATTTACATTTAAGTCATTTAGCAGACGCTCTTATCCAGAGCGACTTACAAATTGGTGCATTCACCTTATGATATCCAGTGGAACAACCACTTTACAATAGTGCATCTAACTCTTTTAAGGGGGGGGGGGGTTAGAAGGATTACTTTATCCTATCCTAGGTATTCCTTAAAGAGGTGGGGTTTCAGGTGTCTCCGGAAGGTGGTGATTGACTCCGCTGACCTGGCGTCGTGAGGGAGTTTGTTCCACCATTGGGGTGCCAGAGCAGCGAACAGTTTTGACTGGGCTGAGCGGGAACTGTACTTCCTCAGAGGTAGGGAGGCGAGCAGGCCAGAGGTGGATGAACGCAGTGCCCTTGTTTGGGTGTAGGGCCTGATCAGAGCCTGAAGGTACGGAGGTGCCGTTCCCCTCACAGCTCCGTAGGCAAGCACCATGGTCTTGTAGCAGATGCGAGCTTCAACTGGAAGCCAGTGGAGAGAGCGGAGGAGCGGGGTGACGTGAGAGAACTTGGGAAAGTTGAACACCAGACGGGCTGCGGCGTTCTGTATGAGTTGTAGGGGTTTAATGGCACAGGCAGGGAGCCCAGCCAACAGCGAGTTGCAGTAATCCAGACGGGAGATGACAAGTGCCTGGATTAGGACCTGCGCCGCTTCCTGCGTGAGGCAGGGTCGTACTCTGTACTCTCTTCCACATCGACTTTATGGAATTCAAAACTAAAATTCTTGTCTTTCATAATTTGGTCCGATATAAGTGGATGTGTAGTGTCAGCGTTTGTTGTTGGCATGTCATCCCTAAGTTTGCTTATCTTGCCAATGAAAAAGTCATTAAAGTAGTTGGCAATATCAGCAGGCTCTTGTGATGGATGAGCCATCTGATGTTTCAATGAATGATGGAGCCGAGTTGGCTTTTTCCCCAAAATGTAATTTAATGTGCCCCAAAGGTTTTTACTATCATTCTTTATATCAT
Source organism: Salvelinus alpinus (assembly GCF_045679555.1). Classification (NCBI taxonomy): domain Eukaryota; kingdom Metazoa; phylum Chordata; class Actinopteri; order Salmoniformes; family Salmonidae; genus Salvelinus; species Salvelinus alpinus. The sequence goes on along the minus strand of NC_092115.1, from coordinate 38,305,334 downwards.
GTATCTTTGTTTCATAGTATAGTTTATTTTTATTTAGCTTCGTCACATGATTTCTTAATTTGCACTACGTTTGCCAATCAGTTTTGCTGCCAGACTTATTTGCCATACCTTTTGCCTCATCCCTCTCAACCATACACTTTTAAAAATCCTCATCAATCCAAGGGTATTTAACCATTTTTACAGTCATTTTTTTAACGGGTGCGTGCTTGTTAGTAAATGGAATAAGCAATTTCATAAATGTGTCAAGTGCCGCGTCTGGTTGCTCCTCATTACACACCAGCAAATATTCTTTACATCATCAACATGTGATTCACTACACAACTTATTGTACGACCTCTTATACCAGCCTCTGGAACTTTGATTTTCCTAGATATGGCTATTATATTGTGTTGACCTCCTACAAATGCCTCTTCTGATATTGAAAAGTTCAAAGGAAAAGTTAGAGGATGTCTAACGGTCTCTCACATAAGATCATATTTGTGCTGAAATATCTATATCAGCAGTTGAACTTGTGTACTCTGAAATGGTGCCTTGCCATCCATAAACTGTCACCGCAGAGTGCTGATGTGGAGGAAAGGGTGCATGTTTCTGTTTTAAACAAGATCAGAACTTCTCAGCGATGTCTGAATGCATGGCTCACTGTGCCCTTAGGTAGGATGTTGACACACTCATCTCAAGGTTTTCACTCACCCACCACCCACACCCACACTCCACACTCCACAGCCTTTTTGTTAATGTTGTTTAATCATAATCAGTGGAGGGGGATATGGTACAGTAATTACAATTAAAATAAATGTAATCTGCATGAATAGATTTAGTATAATCTCATTCCATTCTGTATTGTTAGATTTGTCAGTAGACATCAATGATGTATATAAACACTAGATTGCCATTGCTTTGTATTGGCCAATGAGAAGCTTTGAAGCCTCCCGTCAGCCATATTGGTACTCCTCAGAAGAAGCAGTCCTCCATGGGAATGTACAGTATTTCAATTAAATGTTTCAAGGACAAAATAACATGTATTTAAGTATTATTTTGTTGTTGTGGGGACAGTAACATAAGTACTCTAAAAATGTTTAAAAAATGTATTTGTATGTTCAGCTCACATAATATCATTTAAAAGTATGCATCAAGTTGTCTGTAATAGAATAAACGTGGTAAAAATGAATGTAGACATTAATAAATGCATTTCTATAGCTTCCAAAATCTTTTTCACAACGGTGGGGGAGTAGTAAAATGGAGGCGCGGAGGCAGTCATGTAGTGTATGTATAAATCATTGATAGGCACATATGCAAGCTCTTGGTCTCTGTCTGACCCTCTCATGTCTGTCGGTGTCATATCTGCACTGACTGGCTCTAGTGTTCATTGTCCAGCAGTCTTTGACCTTGTGCATCCCCCACACCTTGGAGTCTTTTGGTATACTCCAGTCAGCTACCTCTGACCCTGGTGACCCCCCGAAGTCTCAGTCCTTTGGTACGGACTGATAAACTCTATCTCCAGAATGCAGTGGCATCAGAGCAAGCCTTCCAGCTGATCTGTAGACTATCATTGACTTTGATGAGCCCAGTCCTGGAGATGTGTCAGACAGCCCCATGCTTTGATCGTCCTCAGTTTAGGCAGAGAGAGAAGGAATGAAAACATGGTGGAGAGTTCTAAGTGTAGCACAAACCAATAGACATAACCTCGATCCCGGAGCTCCCAGATTTGGGGTAGAATCAGCCAGTAGAAGATGGTGAATAACACCTATAAAAAATACAAATGGATCAAGCAGGTTCAGAGGAACTCTCCGTGAGTTGGTCTATCTTGGTGTTTGTCTCTCCCTGTCTGTCTCGCTCTCTCTCTCTGTCTCTGCCATGCAAAACACAGGGCCTTGTTGTCCTCTCATCCTTGAAGTACTGAGAGATGAAGAAGGCAAAGAAAGAAGTGATGATTGGTTATTTGACACTTCCCTCCTTCACCCTCCTCCTGCATGTGTGTGAGTGTTGTTAGTTTGGTGTGAAAGAACAAACATGGCGGAGGGGGCTGTCAACAGACAGAGACAGGAAGTCAAAGGTGACGAGTGACGGATCTCAAAACCAACTTCCTGTTGGGAGAGTCTACTGTTCTCTTCCTTGTTTTCTGTCTTCTCTTCTCTCCTTTCTGCTCTCAAAGCTTTGCTATGTAATACCCAAGTTAATGCTTTGTTATCAGAGGGCTGGTGTAGAGCTGCTTTGTAGTGTGTGTGTGTGTGTGTGTGTGTGCGCACGTCTGTCTGTCCTGTCTCATCAGTGCAACAAGGGCCTGATATGTGCAATCATCTGTTTACATCTAATCCCCAAGTAATCTCCCTCATAACACAGTTCACTTTGTTTCCTTCCCTGTGCTCACTCAAAGAGAGATCTACAGAGAGATCCATCTCTGAGAAGACACCTTTAATCTCTTTTGCTCACTCACTCTTCCTCTCTCTCTCTCTCTCTCTCCCTTCTTCTCTCCCCACCTCCTCTGCCACTTTGATTTATTGTGGCTCTTGTGCCCTGTAATCATGTGTTTGTTTTCAGTAACAGTGGCATGTGAGTCTGTGTTTATTTAGTGGTGCTCCCATACAGTGGCATGTGAGTGTTGATGTGTGTTTGAGTTCAGCGCGAATGTTGTCCAACACAAAAGAGCTAAATGTTTGCATAAGCAAACACGTGTGTGTGTGTGTGTGTGTGAGAGCAAGAAAGAAAGTATTCCCTGTCCACATATGTCTCGCCTTGGGCCTCTCTCCCACTCGCCCTCCCAAAATGGTGGAAAAGGCAGGAGGGAGTCCCTTTGAGTTGCCCACCCACACACGGTGTCCTCTGGTCACCTCTCTCCTGCATGGGCTGTGGGGCAACAGAAGCTGCAAAGACGTTGCCTTAAACTTTCAGTGGAAGCTTGTGTTCCTCGAGTCCTCTCCAGTTGAACAAGTACTGTGTCATTAAGTGTGAATTACCAGCAACGATTTAGATACTAGATTATAACGATTCTCATTCTAGAATGTCACACGCACACATACAGCGGAGCATCCTCTTGACTGACATAATTAATGGCTGGTGAATAGTAGTTAGCCCTAAGCCTTTTTCCTTGATGAATAGCATCCATCAACAGAGTGACACAAACTACCAAGACGGATGAGAATCATAGTACATTCCCTCTGGAAGTAAGGACAAACGCGCACCCAAGACACACACACTTTGGAACTATTCGCGGTTGGTTATATATAACCATGTGAGTCGTGTCGGAGACCTCAGGGTGTGCGAGAGAGGGAGATGTTGAGAGGTGTATTGTCAGTTTTCGTGTGGTTTGGTCAAACATACACACACATACAAACAAGCACACATGCATGGGGTGAGAGGCAGGATGGAGCCTGCGGGGTCACCAGGTGACCTGAGAGTGTGCGCCGCAGACTGTGCTGACAGACAGACACAACCAAGGCCACCACGGAATCTACCACCACCCCACAACCCTCTCTCTTTTTCCTATCTTTCTTTCCCAGTCACTCACTGCCTCTCTCTCTCTCTCGATTTCTCTCACTCACTCTACCCGTCTCTCTCTTTCCCTTGGGACTGCAGTGATCTGTTCATTCTGCCTTAGTGTACCAGTTGGAGAAAGTGTTCCCCTGTTCCTGAGGAGCGAGCCGCCAACAAGACGCCAGCACAACAGATGGATGGATGGAGAGAACAAACGTGTTCTGCATCATATCACTTCACTTTACATAACCGCACACACTGACTCACGCACTCACAGATACCCACACATAGATTAACGCGTAAAAAGTTATCTTTCTACCACATGCTAACAAGAAAAGACAGCAATAGAACGAGAGGGAGGGGGGAGAGAAAGAAGAATAAAAGAGGGGAGAGGTTCCCTGGCTGTGTTCTTTTAGTGTCAAAGTAAGCAAACAAATAAAAGGACACACACTCCTCCTGGGTTTACTGACGACACCTGCTGCTGCCCTCTTCTTCCTCTGTTGGCAACTTAAACCTTTTTTCACACACACACACACACACACACACACACACACACACACACACACACACACACACACACACACACACACACACACACACACACACACACACACACACACACACACACACACACACACACACACACACACACACAAATGCCAGCATTATGGCAGAGGATTGCAAGGGGATTTGACCTCTTTAGTCCTTTCATCAGAGCATATGAAGGAAAAGAGAGGAGAGGACCATCATGCTAGACTTGATGCACCTGGAGTCTTATTCCGCCAACTCTCCCCCAGCCCTCCCTTAGAGCAGCCGGTGGCTCAGTGGAATCACGTCAGCTGTGTGTACACTCATGTGTGTGTGTGTCTGTGCTCCCTCAGAGTGGTGTGACAGATGCTAGCGATCCCTAGGTCTCGCCACTACGCCTCAGGCATGTTAATGATGCTCCGTTAACTGTGGGCTCTGGTCACACACGTGAACATACACACACACACACACAAATATCTGCTACCCTCTTTCTATTTTTGAGCCCCAATATAATAGCACAGATTGTGTTGTCAGTTAACCCGTACTCTTGTTCGTGGAGTGTACGTGATATAGGAGGAGGTTTTTGAAAGGCCCCATACAGAAGCTCCACTAGCAACACTTCTGTCCTCTTCTTCTCCTCCTTTGTTCTTCTGTCTTAACCACCCACATATCTTTTACATCCCTAGAGCCTTTACCAGACCTGCAGCTCATTCATACATATATACACACACACACACACACACACACACACACACACACACACACACACACACACACACACACACACACACACACACACACACACACACACACACACACACACACACACACACACACACACACACACACATAGAGAGAGAGAGACCAGGTTGCTGTTGACCAGGATGTTGCGGGCAGCCAGGTCTCGGTGAACGTAGCTCATGTCAGACAGGTACTTCATGCCCGACGCGATGCCACGCAGCATGCCCACCAACTGGATCACTGTGAACTGACCGTCGTGTTTCTAACACAGAGAGAGAGCGAGAGTGAGACATGCTATTTGAAAAATATCTCGTTGCCCGAGCTCCTTACACACACACACACACAACACATGTCCAACATCTCTCCATACACAAGCTTCCCCCTATCCTTCTCAGCGATGTGTCTACAAAGCAGTTAGACTTATATTTGTCACACTGTTAAAGGGCCCTTCTGTGAACTTCTCCCCATGACTCCTTTTATCACTACTTCTATGACGAGTACCCGATGGTGTCTGTGGGAGGCATGAGGAGTTAGTTGGTGATTTGAGGAGGGGGTTTGGAGAGGGCCAAGATGACTTCACTGTGTCTTCAGGAGCTCTTCTGCGGGTTAGTGGGTTTTGGTGGGTTTAGGCTTTCTAGTAATTAAGGGAAGCTAGAGTATCCCTAAGGGGTTGAGGGGTGCTCACACACACACAAACTCTCTCTCTCACACACACACACACACACACACACACACAATATAGATGTGTGGGCAGTAGGAGCCATCTGGGGCCCTATAGGAACAAAACGTGTGTGTGGGGGCCGAAGGCTCGGGGGCCGCAGTGGGAGTTCACTCTTCAGATCTGGGAATCCCACAGGAGAATGGAAACACCATCACGACGGTCATCAATCAAAACTACACTGACACCAACGAGCCTAAACAACGGCCTGCAACTCCATAATGTCACTGTGTCACCTCCGACCCGTGGCGAGGGTCTGCCCACTGGCACCCGCGTTCGATAGGCCCCTGCTCTCCACAGCTCGATGTGATTGGACACCAGCTCCACAGCGAAGCTGCCACCCGCTCTCGGCTAATTGGGTCTTTGTGATTGCGCAGTCTGTCGTGGGTTTGGAGAAAAATAAGGTGGTGAAAACGGCATTATGGTCTGCGGCGGTGAGTGACGGGTCGATGTGAGGCGATGGGTTTCGGTCTCAAAGCACCAGATGCTCTTCCTGGTTCCATTATGGTGCATTATGGGGGATGGGATGGTTTCGCCTGAGCAACCGAAATGACACAAAGACGTTCAGAATAGGACCCTGGAGAAACACAAACACCCTGTACTAAGGGCCCCGCCCGGACCTGAGAATGGCCCCATACACTGAGATGGAAAGTGTATGGCGAACACATACAATTCACATACAGGTCTCACACACAGTAAATTCTCCCTCTGTCTCTATTGAGGTCAGCACAAAAGTTACACACTCTCACACTCTCTATCGAGCTGAACAAGTTTCAATATGATAAAAGACCTCGATTTACCTCAATCTCAAACTCTCTAGGTAGAGCTCTAAACAAAACACGTACAACTCGCGTGACCCTGTTGAAAGCAATATTAGACGTGGATAGGGCGGAATTAAAGATCGTAGACTTCCAAGTCGGGGTGTGATAAACAGCTATAACAGGCTGCAGTAAAGGACCTGTGTCTTTTCTCTTAAGAGATATCCACTGGGTTTCTCTGTAGCCACTCCATTGAGAGAGAGAAGGTGTGGGTGGACGCAACCCCCTCTCTTTGTTCTTCCTCTACGCTTTCACAGCCTGCACAGGATGGAGTCTGACTTTTTTTAGAACAGAGTGTGTAATAATGGCTGTGGTGCGTGCTTGCCTCAGTGGACTACCTGTATACGGTCGATGTAAGCATAGTATGACCTTTGCCAAGAGGTCTGGATCGTTATGGCACGGTAGTGCGCTTATACCATAACAGCAAAGTTGCTGGTTTTAAGACCCTTTTTATGTTGACAGTGTTACAGTTCTTATTGTGTAGTTGTCATAGCCTTAGGCAGGGCTGGGAAGTAATGGATTACACGTAATCCGTTACATGTAAGGGATTACAACAAATATGTAACTGTAATCCGTTACGTTACCCGTAAAAAATATTGTAATCGGATTACAGATACTTTTGAAAAACTAGATGATTACTTTGAGGATTACTTTTAAATTCAGAAAGCTGCCTATCAATCATTGTTTTTGAAACCAGTGGACAGCCAGTGAAAAAATGTGCTCTTGCAACAGATGCACAGTGCGGATCCCAGCCTATGGAATAAAAGTGGAGCTTTTATTGCTCAATCTAATTCCATAGGGCTAATGGACACATGTTCAAACTCGCACACTTTTGATAGCCTTAAAGGGACAATCTGTAGTTGCTACATCCATTTTTGGATTTATAAATTATATACATTCATGTGAAAATATAATTTAATATTATTATTATTATATGTATTAGAAAGCAATGGGTTAGAAGAAGCCTACATAACCATAAAATTACATTTAGATGTCGTTACATTGGTAACATACATTTTTGTCTTCTAATACCTCTTGAGGGGAAAGTCATCTCAAAGTAACTAAATGTTACTTTACCTTTCTTTAACGAGGCACGTCAGTAAGGAACAAATTCTTATTCACAATGACAGCCTATGAGGAAACACTGGGTTAACTGCCGTGTTCAGGGGCAGAACAACAGATTTTTACCTTGTCAGCTCAGGGATTTGATCCAGCAATCTTTTGGTTCCTGGCCCAACAATATAAGCACTAGGCTACCTGCCGTAATTAGACTACATTACTGAGTTTGGGTAATCCAAAAGTTACGTTACTGATTACAATTTTGGACAGATAACTAGTAACGGTAACTGATTACATTTAGAAAGTAATCCACCCAACACTGGCCTTAGGCTATTGAGGTCATCACCATCACCCCAGATCTCACTCCCAATGGAAGAGCGTCAGGTAGAGAGAGATATGAGCTAACAACAGGGGGCGCTATCTCCCTCTTGTTTTTCCCCCATCCTTTTCAGTGAGGCATTGTAATTCAGCAAGCAACCTACTGACTGGGAAGAATGTCAGTTCAACGTCTAGTTTTGATTTATATTTCAACTAACATGAATTCAATGTGAAATCAACCAAAAAGGTCACTATGTCATTGGATTTGGGTTAAAAGTTGGGTGAAAGAAAGACGAAATGCCCTTAAATTGATTACTTTTAGCAAATCGAAACGTGGAAACAATGTTGATTCAACCAGTTTTTTGCCCGGTGGGAAGAGGTCTTCATATTTGATGTGTTCACAGTTCCAAAACACACTATTTTATCTATCACTTTTGTTTCAATCTATAAGCAGTTTTCTATCTTAAATTAGTCCTATTCAATCCCAAACAAAAAAAAGGTTATTCTTTGTCACATACTACAAATGTTTCGTTAAAAGCTTGTCTGTTGATTTATCGAAACGATCACGTTATATTGGCTCATCATGACGAATCAATGACGCAGGCTTAGTGTGATGTTGTCACACGACTGTCAGTGACTTAATTGCCAGGAACACAGGTAAAACAGTAAAAACACGCAGACATTACAACATAATCTACACATATGACATATAACAACTCACACGTTGACAAACACTTACACCCTATGCCAGCGAGATACCGCTGACCAGAGAAGAGAAGAAACCTACAACTGCGTCAGAAGGAACGCGAGAGACCTCCTTTTGCCCACAGCGTTCCAAGTATCATTCCCACACACACACACAGTTTTCCAAGAGGGATGCGCGGAGTTAAACGGAGACACTTCCACACAGCACAAATGGCTGCGAGTTTTTGCAAAACAACTTGTGCGTTAATATGGATGTTTACAATTATTTCCGCCGCCCGAGTGTATCCACCTAACGAAGGTAAGGAAATCAGTGTTTTGGAATTGTTTAGGCTTAAGGGGGGAGTGTACGGTTCTCCGAAGTATTTGGTTAGGCTACTTAACGTGTCTTAATTGAGGGTCCGTTTTCCCCTTCATATTCGGGCACTATTGGAAACTGATATTTCTTATTTCGCATGTACATACTTGGAGTTCCTACCCGCTGCCTGGAAAACACCGTTGTTCCTCGTTCATTTGACTGTTATCCAACTATTTGTTTCACTAGCTTATAATGATGAATGATAATCGCAATCACTGCAATCAAAAGATGTATGCGGTTGCCTCCCATACTATCTTTCTCAGGTTCAGTCTCTACCGTTTAATTTGAGCTGAATTTCAATGTTATGCAGTCAGTAGCCTACTCAGCCTAAAGCAGTTCGAACAGGGGCACAAATGAAACCTCCAAATTCGGACAAATGTCACATTTCTAACAAGTAAAACGTCAAACATTTTCGGTTTAAGCAGTGACCTACGGCCTTTGCGCTACGGGTTTTATCCCAAATCAAATTGTACTTGTCACATGCGCCGAATACAACAGGTGTAGGTAGACCTTACAGTGAAAATCTTACTTACAAGCCCTTAACTAACAATGCAGTTTTAAGTAAAAAAGAAGAAATTATAGTAACAAATAATTAAAGAGCAGCAGCAAGGCTATATATAGGGCATACCGGTACAATGTTGGAGCTCCCGAGTGGCGCAGTGGTCTAAGGCACTGCATCTCATTGCTTGAGGTGTCACTACAGACACCCTGGTTTGAATCCAGGATGTATCACAACCGGCCATGACTGGGAGTCCCATTGGCCCAGCGTCGTCTGGGTTTGGCTGGTGTAGGCTGTCATTGTAAAAAACAATTTGTTCTTAACTGACCTGCCTAGTTAAATAAAGGTTAAATAAAAAATGTACAGGGGCTCCGGTTAATCCCAACACAGTGTCATGGGCGAGCTATATGTGTAACGTTTAGCCCAAAATCTATACATTCGTTCCAGTATATTTGAGATAGTCTGTCTGTTTGTGATATTTTATCGATCTTGTAATTTTCTTTCCATATCTGCATCTGTATGAATACAGTATGTATGGGTTCTTGTTGAGCCTAAGAGTAGCTGCCAATGGAAAGTGGAAATCACCTTCCCTACCTGTTTGTAACTGTGTGTTTCAGAGACGTTACTGGACACAAGGACAGTTCCTGGCGAGCTGAAATGGGCGGCAAGTCCAACAGAAGGAGGGGTATGTGGTCCTGCCGAGACAAAATAACCTATTTCAGTGAGAACATGTGTTTGTAATGCATAATTGTACACAGGTAGACTATGGGTGAGTCTTTTTTTCATACCCTATAATCCAAGCTAGATGGCATTCTACTGCAGTCTCCATCTCCCTCTGTCTTTATTGCATGCACACCCTCTCTCGCTCACTTTCACTCTCTCCAGCCTCTTTGTTAGTTTAAGAGTTATTGGTGAACTTGACTCCTCTCCAGTCTCCCTGTGCTCACTTTCTTTTACTGAACTGCTTGATTGACAAGGTCCTGGTCCCCACACACTGAGCCCTTTGATTGCCAGCATACCCCCACCCACCCATTGCTTACACACACACACACACACACACACACACACACACACACACACACACACACCCCTCTCCACATCACAGTGGGGGCCAGTGTACAGCTTTACGACTGTGACAGCTGTGATTTCTGTCCTTCAACAAAGACTCCAAAGGAGGGAATAAAACTTGGAGCCATACTCTATGACAGCTCCTATAGAACACCTCTACACACACACACTCTCTGGCTCGGTCCGTCTAAAGCTCTCACCAGCAGGGAGTGGGAGGCCACATTACTATTCCATGGTAGTAAGATGCCATAGTTAGGCAAGGTCACCATGCAACTCCATAAAACGTCCTTGATAAACTATCCCAAGATAAACGCACGGAAGGTTTTGTCGTCACCGAAGCTGATTGATGACTAGAAGTGACTTTGGTCTAATGGTCAGAATGTGTGTGTTCCCAGTGGGAGGAGGTAAGCATCATGGATGAGAAGAATGTCCCTATCAGAACGTACCAGGTGTGTAACGTGATGGAACCCAGCCAGAGCAACTGGCTTAGAACTGACTGGATCCCTCGGTCTGGAGCGCAGCGCATCTACGTCGAGATCAAGTTCACCCTCCGGGACTGTAACAGCCTGCCTGGAGTCACCGGCACCTGTAAGGAGACCTTCAACCTCTACTACTATGAGTCTAACAACGACAGAGAGCACTACATCAGAGAGAGCAACTTTCTCAAGATCGACACCGTGGCAGCCGACGAGAGCTTCACTCAGGTTAGGACTCTTGTTTTTTTTTTCATCTTTGTTAAATTTTAAGATCTGATGGTGTGTTGATTATGTTTTTTCAATGTGAAAATTACAAGGAAGTAACATTGTTGTGTTCTTATGGCTATTTATTATCAGTAATTTTGTTATTATTACAATGATCAGGTGGACATTGGGGACCGCATCATGAAGCTGAACACTGAGGTGCGTGACGTAAAGGTCACAACCCGGAAGGGTTTCTACCTGGCGTTCCAGGATGTTGGCGCCTGCATCGCTCTGGTTTCCGTACGTGTCTTCTACAAAACCTGCCCCCTCACTGTCCGCAACTTAGCAACCTTCCCAGATACCAACACCGGAGCTGACACTTCCTCGTTAGTGGAGGTCAGGGGGTCGTGCGTGAACCAATCAGAAGAGAGGGAGGAGCCCAAGATGTATTGTGGCGCAGACGGGGAATGGCTGGTCCCCATTGGTGGGTGTGTCTGTAACTTGGGATACGAGGAGAAGAGCGGAGTCTGTCAGGGTAAGGCATTTGATTTACTTTTAATTTAATGACCACATTTTCTTCTAAATTGTATCGAACCCCCGGGCGTATGCACTTAGTCGACTGAGCTAAAGTTAAGTCATCAGCTCTTGGACCTCTGGAAGAGAGAGTGAGGGAAATAGGCGAGACTGGAGGGAACAGACGTTCTGAAGACAGCTTTACAGCACGCCATTACTCTCTCTGAATAGAGAGTCTCTGTTCAACACACACACACACACACACCAGTTGAGCGTCAGTGCTTCAGTAGGGAATGATATACAGCTGTGGGTTTATTCTCTCAATCTTATTTATTATGGCCATCCCAGCAGGCTAATTATATAACAAACAGCTTAAACGTTTAAAGGCCTGCGGACCGAGCAGAAGGTGTGTGTATGTGTGTGTCTGTGATAGTAGAGAAAGGGATAGCTATCAAACTTTTCTGTATGTGACAGACACCAGGTTCTCTCCCTCCCTCTCTCTTCCTCTCCATCCCTCTCTCTCTCCATCCAGACCTCCCCCTCTTTATCCAGACCTCCCCCTCTTTATCCATAGCAGAGTTAATGACATCTAAAGGCTGTTTTCTTTAACAAGATTTAACTAGACCCTTGACTCTGATCACCTTTGAACAGAAGTGAAGGACTAGCTCTTTTTAAGTATTTCCTTTTCCCCACTCTAAGTTGAAACAGCCCACTCAGGTCTGGAGCGCTCTAGTGATTTGCCATAGTACTGTCAGGCTTGACGATCGATTGGAACCTAGATTAAGTCTTTCCGTCATATCAATTAGCGGCCTGCAAACAATGGACAGGTGACCAATAGGGAGGGAGAAACGACAAAGCGAGGCAGGGAATGAGTAGAATACTTTTTAGCGCTATAGAGTGCTATGAAGAGACAGAGAGAGAAATAGTGCAGAGAGATACCGGCGGATAGAGGTGGAGGAGTAGGGGTGGAGGATTGGAGAGAGAGAGGGGGAGGGAGGAAAGGAAGGAGGAATTAGTTTGTGAATAGAGAGGGGGTTCTATAAGGAGGCCATTTACGGCATAAGGCATCAATGATAGCCCAGTCCCCCCAATTGTTACTATGTCGGGGTGTTAGAGGGGGTGCAGTGGGCTCACACGGGGGCAAGAACACAAACATAAGAGAGGTTACCCCCCCTCCCCTCGACTTTATCCCCCAATGTCCCTTACGCCCAACCCCTCCACACACGCACATACACACACACCTTTAAGAGCAGGGTCATGACCAGGCTTGATGAAGCCGTCAAAAACTTTGACAGACACACACACACACACACACACACAAATACACTCTGTTAAGTTGTGAAGGGCAGGGTCATGACCGAGGTTGATAAAGACGTCAAAACTCTGACAGCTGTGATTCGGGCTGGGAGGAGAGGAAGCGAGGGAGGGACAGAGAAGGAGAGGAGAGACAACAGAGGTGGTTTAAATGTGAATGGGACAGTCAGACTCCGGAATGAAAAAGGACCTCTGCGTTTTGTTAAGAGTTTTGACGGCGCCTTTTTAGAGGGACTTTGTTCAGCTGTGGTTGCTCATCTGCTGCTATTACTGTGTATCTATGTGGGCGTTATCTGTGTGTGAGTGTTTCTATTTTCTGCAGTGTGTATATGTGTTTGTGTGAGATATACAGTGCCTTCGGAAAGTATTCAGACCCCTTGACCTTTTCCACATTTTGTTACATTACAGCCTTGTTCTAAAATGTATTTAATCGTTTTTCCCCCTCATAAATCTACACACAATACCCTATCATGACAAAGCAAAAACAGTTTTTTAGAAATTCTTGCAACAAAAATATAAAAAATATCACATTTGCATAAGTATTCAGACCCTTTACTCAGTATTTTGTTGAAGCACCTTTGGCAGTGATTACAGCCTCAAGTCTTTTGGGGTATGATGCTACAATTTTGGCACACCTGTATTTGGGGAGTTTTTCCCATTCCTCTGTCAGGTTGGATGGGGAGCGTTGTTATTTTCAGGTGTCTCCAGAGATGTTCGATTGGGTTCAAGTCCGGGCTCTGGCTGGGCCGCTCAAGGACATTCAGAAACTTGTCCCGAAGCCACTCCTGCATTGTCTTGGCTGTATGCTTATGGTCGTTGTCCTGTTGGAAGGTGAACCTTCACCCCAGTCTAAGGTCCTGAGTGCTCTGGAGCAGGTTTTCATCAAGGATCTCTCTGTACTTTGCTCCGTTCATCTTTCCCTCGATCCTGACTAGTCTCCCAGTCCCTGCCGCTGAAAAACATTCCCACAGCATGATGCTGCCACCACCATGCTTCACCGTAGGGATGGTGCCAGGTGCCAGAGGTGACGCTTGCCAATCAGACCAAAGAGTTCAATCTTGGTTTCATCAGACCAGAGATTATTGTTTCTCATGGTCTGAGTCTTGGAATGGATGCACCTGAGCTCAATTTCGAGTCTCATAGCAAAGGGTCTGAATACTTGTGTAAATGAGGTATGTCTGTTTTTTCTAAAAACCTGTTTTTGCTTTGTCATTATGGAGTATTGTGTGTAGATTGCTGAGAAAAACATATTTCATCCATTTTAGAATAAGGCTGTAACATAACAAAATGTGGAACAAGTCAAGGGGTCTGAATTCTTTCCGAAGACACTGAATGGGGTGAAATAAAGTGAGTAAGAGAGTGATAGAGAGAGACCTGAAATTAGATTTTATAAGATGCATGGTGGCGGTTGTCCAAGTGTGATCGACGTCAGAGAGACTTTCACTCCGGTGCACCTTCAATAACTCAACTAACAGAGGATTTGGTGTGTGTGTGTGTGTGTGTAGAGAGAGAGATGGCCAGAGAGAGAGACAGGGCCAGCGTTATGGGTGGGCCTAATGGGGCCTGGCCCGCCCTACTGTACCTCCTTGCCCATCGAAATCAAATATTTAAATATTGATCATTTATTTGACTGAGACGCACGTCGACATAAAGACGCAACAATCCCAGATAAAGCATCCGAGCGAAACAGCACCCATCTGCCTCAGTATGTGTTGCCCATGTGCATGACATGTCATACTCTTTTTGGTCAGACGGCATCAGATACATGAGCTACATATAGTAAGACAGAGGGGCACTGTTTTGCTCGCTCAGGTGACATAAGCATTTTCTCATTTGAGCAAAAGTCTGTCTTCCACCCTCTCTCCTCCGTTCTCTCTCTTGACACGGAAACCGTTGAGTGGTTGGGGAGATGTCAATTCGTTAGTAGGTGAACAGAAGCGTCCTCCCCTCCTCAATAGCCACCTTTCATCAAGGATACTCATGTGTATCCTACCGCGGAAGAGTTTTGAAATCTGACACACCCCCTTTGAATCAGCTTTTGTTTTCGCCAGATGAGAAAAACATGCACACGTATAAACCGGTGATTGTCAAGCAAATAACTCATGTAATATAGCCTACACCTTCACAATAAATTCAATATATTTTTTAGACAGGTGTAAAGAAACATGATATGAAGAAAATGTAGTCTATTTTAGAAGAGCAGAAGTTGAGCTGTCCTTATGTTACGTCCTGATCTGGCTATGCCAAATGGCTGTGGGCTACACTAGTTCATTTAGCAGACAAGATTAGCTTAGAATTCCGTGGCATTATTTTATATTATAGTATGAAGAATACACTTGAACTAAGCTGAATTAAATAGAAAGGATATTTTCTCCAAACGATTTGACGGAGTGCGCACATGCAGTTGAGCATGTGTTGAGCAGTTAACAAATAAATGTAACTTTAGTTGTTCTACAAACGTTGGGCTATATGTTTTGATGTTTAATACATTGTAAGGCTGCATGATGTGAGTCTATTGATGATTTGAAAAAAGTCGCTTGAAAGGCGTTAGCTCCTCTTTGTTTTTTGTGCAGGCTGTACACACTACATCAGTCTCTCATTCACAATTTGACAAGCACTTGATAACGGCTCGAATTTCCCGGTGGCATCCCCTTTGTTTGGCCGTAATGCACCATAAAAAAATCCATACCTTTTGCGGCCAGTGGCCATTGTGCCCTTCTCCCTGAGTGCTGCATGTTCCGAAGCACCTCTCACTCACATGGCTCTCCCTCAAGTGATCAGGTTTTTCTCACAGGCTACAAGTGAAGACAGACACATCGGGGACACAACTGTGCGTGCCCTTAACCATGTCCGAGGTACATATTGAAGATATTGGAAGAACTCTCCCATTTACTTTTCGTCAGCCAATATGATGAGTAGGCCTAACAAATGGCAAAATAACTAGCCTATGTCAATTTACTATCTTTCATAGTACAAAAGTTAACCTATTCTATTCTGTGCAAGACATAAATGTCTCGTTTCAGGAAACTAGGCATACGTCACGGGTCACTACTTCACAGGAGAGCCATTTGAACCTAACTTATTTTTTAATCAAAATGCGTATTTTTGACAGTAATGCCTTCTGGAACATGTGAACTTTCATGTTCCATAATAAAAGACTTGTATGCCATCTGTAAATCCGATTAAAATATTTAAATTACGAGCCTAGTTGGTTTAGCAACAGAAAAGCGAGCAACCTTCCCGCTAGCCATGATTGGCTGAGATAATGAGTGGGCTGGACATGCCGAGAGATGAGTTCGGATTGGTCTGCCATATAGCACGCTGCTGTCTATCGGAGCTGGTCAGTATGTGTAGGTAATCCTGTCTAACGCAGCATAAAAAAAAAATAAAAAAAAAATAAAAAAGTATTGTGTATTAAAACTGCGTAGGTGTTGCTCTCCACTTTCTGGAGGACCGAGTTTTGAAATCAGTGGAAATAGAGTATGATAGCTATGTAAACACTCCGGATTACATCTTCATACTAAGGGCAGCCATGGCATCCGTGATAGGGAGAAGCGCCCATCCATGATGTATATGGGTATGATAGTCTCGCTAGCTACATTTTCAGATATTACACTTTTCTAATTTTGACAGTCATTTTCATTTCAAGTTCAAGTGTACTGTTAGCTAGCTAACGTTAGCTGGCTGGCTCGCTAGCTGACGTTACATGTATGATCTTATTATTCATATCTGAGCCATTTGCTTTGTTAGTTATAGCCTAATGTTAGCTAGCCAACATTGAACCTGGTTGTTTAGCTACCTGCAGATTCATGCAGGGTAGTAACGTCATGAGTTGGGATTATGGTTTATTGTTTACCTAGCTAGTTACATGGCTTAACTTCTCTAGGGTAGGGGGCAGCATTCGGAATTTTGGATGAAAAGCATGCCCAAATTAAACTGCCTGCTTCTCGGGCCCAGAAGATATGATATGCATATAACTGGTAGATTTGGATAGAAAACACTCTAACGTTTCAAACTGTTAAAATAGTGTCTGTGAGTATAACAGAACTGATTTGGCAGGTGAAAACCTGAGAAAAATCCATTCAGGAAGTAGGATTTTTTTTTGTTTTGTAGGTTTCTATTCAATGCCATTACAGTATCCATTGACTTAGGACTCAAATTGCAGTTCCTATGCCTTCCACTAGATGTCAACAGTCTTTAGAAATTGTTTCAGGCATGTATTCTTAAAAAGGAGGGGGTAAGAGCAGTCTGAATGAGTGGACCCTGCCGTGTCACAGAGCTTTTTCATGCGCGCTTTCATGTTTACCTTTTATATTGACGACGTTATTGTCCGGTTGAAATATTATCGATTATTTAGGCTAAAAACAACCTGAGGATTGAATATAAACATCGTTTGACATGTTTCTATGAACTTTACGGATACAATTTGGATTTTGTCTGCCTGTTGTGACTGCGTTTGAGCCTGTGGATTACTGAAGAAAACGCGCAAACAAAATGGAGGTTTTTGGATATAAAGAGACTTTATCGAACAAAAGGAACATTTATTGAGTAAATGAATGTCTTCTGAGTGCAACCATATGAAGATCATCAAAGGTAAGGGATTCATTTTATCTCTATTTCTGACTTGTGTAACTCTTCTACTCGGCTGGTTACTGTTTGTAATGATTTGTCTGCTGGGCTATGTTCTCAAATAATCGTAAGGTATGCTTTCGCCATAAAGCATTTTTTAAAATCTAACACCGTGGTTGGAGTCACAAGAAGTTAATCTTTAAACCTATGTAAAATGTTTTGTTTTCTGAATTTTTATGAGTATTTCTGTATTTGAATTTGGCGCCCTGCAGTTTCACTGGCTGTTGAAGAGGTGGGACGCTACCGTCTCACGTACCCTAGAGAGGTTAACAAAATACTCCACTATGCAAGTAACCATTTCAATAGATTGTCACTGCGACAACTGTTGATAGACGTAGCTGGTAAATTCGCTCTGGCTATCTTCTCCGATTTCAGAACACTCTCATCTGACTGTGCCAGAGTGCAGAATAACTGACGAATTTACGAACACTCAACACCTGTTGAATATGGCCGGTGTCAGTAAACATTGGCAAAAAAGTGTAAATTGTTGCCAGCAGCACAGTTGCAGTCACCAACGCTCTGGATAACATAAAAACAGCCTAACCAGCTCTGCTAGGATGAGTAAAATGGTCAGTGAGCTGTTCTCTCATTTGTGTCTGGAAGTAGCTAGCCAATGTTAGCCAGTTAGCTTGGGTGCTTGACTGCTGTTAGGACAGAATGCTCGGATCAACCCTTAAAGAGATGGGTGGGGCTAAAGCTTAAGAGGGTGTGAACAATGCTGAATGGGTGTAGACAAAGAAGAGCTCTGCAGTAGGTACCAAAACATTCAAAGGCCATTTTCTCAAAAATGAGGTTACAACTTTATCAACTTTCAAAGCAGAATTACTTTCCCATTGTTCGTCAAATGCGGTGTATGATGTACCATTTTGTAGCTCTGTGTCTTTGCTTTTATCCCATGTAAAAATAAAAAAAACACAATTTCAAATTTTGCTACATAAGACAGAATCAAGGCGGTCGGTCACAAATATTCCAAATATTGCATTTTTATAGTGAAAAAGCCATATCAAAACATAAAGGCCTGTGGGCTAGGCTACATGAGGTGTGCGACTATGATTAGAAAAAGTTGCCAAAAAAAGGCATTGTTTCTTGCCTTATGCTGGACATCATTCACAAGAAAATGCCATAGCTTCAGCCACTGTTTGGATGCTGGAATTATTTTGGATGAACGTGCGAAGGTAACCTTCGTTTTGAAGTGATTCTTTTGACAATTAGTTGAAAACATGACTGGTTGTGTTCAAGCCACATATTTACATATTTACCTTAAACCCCATTTAAAAAAACACACACATGGAAGTTCCTGTGAAAAAAACATGACTTATTTTGGAAATGTGTGTGTGTGTGTGTGTGATCACAGTGCTGTGCTGTGTGTTGCTTCTGTGTCTGTAAAACAAAGGTATTGACAGTCTGAATATTCATATCCTGTCTGCTTCTCACTGTGGGGGAATACTGAATACATGATCGATCATCACCTGTCTACTGAAAGAGAAGAGAGGAGAGCGAGTGAGAGAGACGAGGGAGACCGATAGAGAGAAGAGATAGGTGTAGGGAGTGGGAGAACAAGAGGAGAGGGTGAAAGAGAAACATTCACAGTAAAGGTGCCCTTTTATTGCTATCATCTTGGTCATTTACATATTCATTTTTTTGCGCAAATGCAAATCCAGATCAAATGCAAATCTATCTCATTACATACAGTGTGTGTGTGCCTGAGTTTCTCTATGACCCTGTCCTGTCGCTCTCGCTCTCTGTGAGTCGGAAGTGCCTCTGACCGCTTCAGTGTGTCAGCTGTCTAGGTGATGGATAGAGGGAGGGACGGAGTGATGGATGGATGGATGGATGGAGTGATAAATGAGAGGGAGGGATGGACATCAGAGGGAGTTATGGGTGCCCGGTAGACCTGGGGAAAACGAGATGAGTTTTTCAGAGTTAACCATTGTAGATTACTGATCCCAAGGCTGTCCCATTCACTCCTCTGTGATCAAGGGGCTCTTCAAAATTATAGTAGAATATAGCTACTTAATATAGCTACTTTGCAATCTAGGTTGATTACATAATCCCTCTTGTGTATCCGGTACTTCCTCTTGTGGCTTGTGAACAAAATCAGAGTTCCTAACCAGAAGAACTATGATTATCCTCGATGGGGATGTGTCACCTCTGCAGTGACACACAGTGTGTGGTGCAGTTAAACACAACAGGACATCTGTATGAGAGCCTGGTTAGATGTTATGTATGGCTCCTCTGAGTGAGTGAGGTGTCTGACTGTCAGCCTGCCTTTCCCTTAGGGTAAACCAGGATTAGCTCCTACCTCACCACCGCACGCTCAGATATGCAAGCACAGCCCTGTGCGTTTGTATGTGGAATGCATTTGTCATTGGAAAGGTGTTGACACTCGTCGTCTTTGAGGATAATTACAGAGTTCTTTCGCTCCTCTTCCTCCATCAGTCACCCAGACCTGCTAGTTACACACTAGTCTAGGTGGACTTAGTTTCACATTCACACAGTGTTTAGTGTGTGTGCCCAGGCTGGGGGAGGGGCGGGTGGAACTGACAGTGAGAGTATTAGCATGTCAAAAGCCCCCTGCAACAATTACCCCCTTCTCTCTCGCTCTCTCTCGCTCTCTCTCAATTTAAGGGGCTGTATTGGCATGGGAAACATATGTTTACATTGCCAAAGCAAGTGAAATAAACAATTAACAGTAAACATTACAATCACAAAAGTTTCAAAAGAATAACGACATTTCAAATGTCATATGATGTCTATATACACTGTTGTAATGGTGTGCAAATAGTTAAAGTACAAAAATAAATAAACTTTTATATTTTAAATATATTTTTTACTGGTTGCCCTTTTCTTATGGCAACAGGTCACAAATCTTGCTGTTGTGATTGCACACTGTGGTATTTCACCCAATAGATATGGGAGTTTATCAAAATTGGATTGGTTTTTCGAATTCTTTGGGTCTGTGTAATCTGAGGGAAATATATGTCTCTAATATGGTCATACGTTTGGCAGGAGGTTAGGAAGTGCAGCTCAGTTTCCACCTCATTTTGTGGGCAGTGTGCACATAGCCTGTCTTCTCTTGAGAGCCAGGTCTGCTGTCTGCAGCCTTTCTCAGTAGCAAGGCTATGCTCACTGAGTCTGTACATAGTCAAAGATGTCCTTCTCGCTCTCTCGCTCTCACACAGTTTATGGAGTTTGTAGTACAAAGGAAGTAGCCTACACTCATTTACTCACTCTACCCAACTCAGCATTTTCTGTAAAATGAAGAGCAAAGGGGAAGGAGAAACTATAGGAGTGGAGATGGATCTCTCTCACACACAGAGAGAGTTTAGAGAGTAATGTGAGTTGTCTACCCCTTACCTGCTGGGTTTGAATAGCAGCTTCAGCCGCTCTCATCAGGAGATTGGAGACAAGAGCCAAGAATCTGACTGTTTACAGTGCGTGTGTGTGTGTCCTACTGTCCTTCCTCCTCTGTCAACTGCCACCCCCCTCCCTCACACACACACACACACTCCTACTGTGTGCGTTCTGCAGGGCGGGACTCCTGTCTCTCTGAGTCTGATGGACGACCCCGGGGCTGTCCATCAAAGAGACACGCGATACCTGACCTGCCGTTGACATGAACACACACACACACACACTCGGTCTCTCTCCCACACATGCACAAGCACACCGGCACACATACAGCCATACTGGCACACATTTTTTGGCACACCATGAGCTATTGAATTGTAGCAGGAGGGCAGGACTCAAGGCTGTGAGCTGGCTTTGTCTCCATCCCACCCTGCCGTTCTCCCTTTTTTCCACAATGAACAGAGGGAAGGTGAGAGGGAGAGAATAAGAAAGGGAGAGAGTGTGGCCACCAACCCATAAACACTCCTTCGTCTTTTCACGTCACTGTTTCTCTCTTCTTTCTTTTTCTCGCTCATTCCCTATCTTCTATGTTTCTGTCCCTCTCTCTTCTCGTTCCCCACAGTCTCTGATAATCTCTATTTTTCATCATTCCTCTCTCTGAGGGGAAAAGGCATGTGTGTGTGTGTCATGATTTGTGTTTGTGCTGCAAAGGGAGAGTGAGCGTTGACCTGGAATGACAGCTCATAAAGGTGTTATTATCCCTATATAAGAGAGGGCGACTATGGACTGCTGCTCTCCTCTCTCTCGCTCTCCTCTCCTTCTCTCCACTCCTCTTTCCCCTCTGTCGCACACCCTCACAAAGACTGCCACCCTCAACAGTGTATGACTTTATGGCGTGACACCCACACACACACACACACACACACACACACACCAAGGTCTCTACTGATAGTATTATAATACCCGGAACTACACTCACTCATTGATAGCGGGGGCTCAGTCAAAAACAAACCTGCCTTTTGTTACTAGCACAGACTTTCTGATAACTTCTTTAATTGAGGAAAAATGCATTTACTACGACTGTGATATGTGGTTGTCTGCATTCATCCTAAGATGAGTTCACTAACTGTAAGTCACCCTGGATAAGAGCGTCTGCTAGCTAAATGACTCAAATGTAAAATGTCGACATCGAGGCCTCACAGCTGTAAAGTGTTTGACATAGAGCCATAAAAGCAGGGTTAGCGGATGTGAATGGCTCCTATCTGTGTGTGTTAGTGCGCGTGTGTGTGCATGTTCTTATGCAATCAGCGTTTAACTGGTATCGATTGAGCTATAAAAAAAAAAACAATAACAATCTTCAAAGCATTCCAGAGGGAGAGAGAGAAAAAGAGAGACGGAGAGAGATACTGAGAGAGGAAAACAGAACGGGAGAGAGAGAGTAAAACGGAGAGAGGAATACAAAGAGAAAGATAGAGAGAGCGTGAGAAAGAAAGTGTGTGTGTGAGAGAGGTAGAGCCTCCCAGAAGAGAGGGATGGTTAGGACAGCGTTTATTACAGAGACGGGACATTCCTTTGGGAAGACTTCCTCTACTGATGAGTGTTATAAAACACTCTGTCACACACACACACACACACACACACACACACACTGTCATCCCCCATTTTCAAACACAAACTCTGTCACTCCCACATTCCGAACCACTCCCACTGCGATGACTTGGTCACCCCCGGAAATGAAATAGGGGGAGAATAGAGATGATAATAACGTAATTACTTCTAGAAGAGTTGTGAAAAAGTGAAGGATTTCATGAATGGGTTGACAGCCATGTGGGTTGGGCATTCTGAATAAGTCAAAACTGGGTATTGCCATGTCAATGCATGTGTTGGTTGTACTAGAATGAAAATGAATGGAACCCCCCCCCTCTCTCTATAGCGTGTACGGTCGGTTTCAACAGAGCTGTGTCTACAGACAGAGCATGTTCTAAGTGTCCTCCGCACAGTCACTCAGAGAAGGAGGGGGCTACTGTCTGTGACTGCAACCCGGCATACTACCGTTCTGAGAGTGACCCTGCATCTATGCCCTGCACACGTAAGGACACACACACGCGCACAACATTTCCCCCCTAGGGGGTCGATCAATCTATGCAGCTGTACTCTTTCTCCCCTCTGTTCCTCTTCTCTCTTTTGTCCTCTCTCTCTTTCCTCTCAGTCGTCTCTGTACTGATCTAAAGACTTCTGACTAATCCACCGTGTCCTGGACGGGAGATAAGGCGTTGCGATCGAATGAATAGTCCTCGGGCTCAGTTACATGTCACTTTCTGTCCCTCTCGCTCTCTCTCTTTCATTCTCTCGCTCTCTCTCCCCCAGCAACTGTGATCTGACTGAGACTTTGGTCTGTTTGTCATAAACTTAATTATGCCTATATACAGCACTGGGTTCAGCCAGTCAGCCTGAGAAAACAGACAACACTCTCTCACACAAAAACGTAACGACAAACTGTACCACAGAGGAAAGTATATGTAACCATAACCACAATATATTTTCTAACTCAACCTCCCTGTCCTATGTATCCCAGAACCCCCATCTGCTCCTCAGCAGCTGATCTCCGAGGTCAACGAGACGTCAGTGGTTCTGGAGTGGAGCGCCCCCCTCAGGCTCGGAGGGAGAAGTGACATCAGCTACAGTGTGGACTGCCTGCTCTGCCACGGACCTGAGAGTCAAACCGGGAATCAAACTCAGATTGGGAGTCGACTTGGAGAAGCTGGTAGCCTTGCGGCTCTTAAGGGTCCTCTTGGGGCCCAGCTCTGCCTGCCCTGCAGTCAAGATGTCCTGTTCTCTCCCCAGCAGAGTGGCCTAAGGGCCACCAGGGTGTGTGTGAGCGAGCTGCAGGCACACACACGCTACACCTTCACAATCCTCGCCCGCAACGGGGTCTCCCAGGGCCACAGTGCAGGGGCAGGACAGAGTGTGTCTGTCACACTCACCACCAACCAGGCCGGTGAGTTTGTGTGAAGGAGTATGTAAGTAACGAGGGGAGTGTGTGTGTTTTCAGGGGCCAAGCACAGGCTGTGCATTGCATGGAGGGTGGGGGATTGAGGGGTGTGTGAGTGTGTGAGAATGTCTGTGAAGCAGGTAGCCTTTAATGGGGGAATGTGAATTGGATTAAGTTGGAAGAACTTTTTGTGCCTACTGGTGTGTGTCTGTATACAGTGCCTTCAGAAAGTATTCATACCCTTTGACTTATTCCACATCTTGTTGTTACAGCCTGAATTCAAAATTGATGAAATATATATACACTGCTCAAAAAAATAAAGGGAACACTAAAATAACACATCCTAGATCTGAATGAATGAAATATTCTTATTAAATACTTTTTTCTTTACATAGTTGAATGTGCTGACAACAAAATCACACAAAAATTATCAATGGAAATCAAAGTTATCAACCCATGGAGGTCTGGATTTGGAGTCACACTCAAAATTAAAGTGGAAAACCACACTACAGGCTGATCCAACTTTGATGTAATGTCCTTAGAACAAGTCAAAATGAGGCTCAGTAGTGTGTGTGGCTTCCACGTGCCTGTATGACCTCCCTACAACGCCTGGGCATGCTCCTGATGAGGTGGCGGAAGGTCTCCTGAGGGATCTCCTCCCAGACTTGGACTAAAGCATCCGCCAACTCCTGGACAGTCTGTGGTGCAACGTGGCGTTGGTGGATGGAGCGAGACATGATGTCCCAGATGTGCTCAATTGGATTCAGGTCTGGGGAACGGGCGGGCCAGTCCATAGCATCAATGCCTTCCTCTTGCAGGAACTGCTGACACACTCCAGCTACATGAGGTCTAGCATTGTCTTGCATTAGAAGGAACACAGGGCCAACCGCACCAGCATATGGTCTCACAAGGGGTCTGAGGATCTCATCTCGGTACCCAATGGCAGTCAGGCTACCTCAGGCTACCTGTGCGGCCCCCCAAAGAAATGCCACCCCACACCATGACTGATCCACCGCCAAACCGGTCATGCTGGAGGATGTTGCAGGCAGCAGAACGTTCTCCACGGCGTCTCCAGACTCTGTCACGTCTGTCACATGTGCGTGTGAACCTGCTTTCATCTGTGAAGAGCACAGGGCGCCAGTGGCAAATTTGCCAATCTTGGTGTTCTCTGGCAAATGCCAAACGTCCTGCACGGTGTTGGGCTGTAAGCACAACCCCCACCTGTGGACGTCGGGCCCTCATACCACCCTCATGGAGTCTGTTTCTGACCGTTTTAGCAGACACATGCACATTTGTGGCCTGCTGGAGGTCATTTTGCAGGGCTCTGGCAGTGCTCCTCCTTGCACAAAGGCGGAGGTAGCGGTCCTGCTGCTGGGTTGTTGCCCTCCTACGGCCTCCTCCATGTCTCCTGATGTACTGGCCTGTCTCTTGGTAGCGCCTCCATGCTCTGGACACTACGCTGACAGACACAGCAAACCTTCTTGCCACAGCTCGCATTGATGTGCCATCCTGGATGAGCTGCACTACCTGAGCCACTTGTGTGGGTTGTAGACTCCGTCTCATGCTACCACTAGAGTGAAAGCACCGCCAACATTCAAAAGTGACCAAAACATCAGCCAGGAAGCATAGGAACTGAGAAGTGGTCTGTGGTCACCACCTGCAGAACCACTCCTTTATTGGGGGTGTCTTGCTAATTGCCTATAATTTCCACCTTTTGTCTATTCCATTTGCACAACAGCATGTGAAATTTATTGTCAATCAGTGTTGCTTCCTAAGTGGACAGTTTGATTTCACAGAAGTGTGATTGACTTGGAGTTACATTGTGTTGTTTAAGTGTTCCCTTTATTTTTTTGAGCAGTGTATATTTTCTTCTTACACACAATACCCCATAAAGGCAAAGGGGAAATGTGTTTTTAGAGAAAAAAAATGTTTTATTGGTAATGAAATACAGAACTATCACATTTACATAAGTATTCACACCCCTTTGCTATGACACTCCAAATTGAGCTCAGGTGCATCCAATTTCCTTTGATCATCCTTGAGACGTCACTACAACGTGATTAGAGTCCACCTGTGGCCAATTCAATTCTTTGGACATGATTTAGAAAGAAACACACCTGTCTATATATGATCCCACAGTTCTCAGAGCAGAAACTATACCATGAAGTCCAAGGAACTGTCTGTAGATCTCTGAGATAGAACTGTGATGAGGCATATATCTGGGGAAGGGTATAAAACCATTTCTAGAGTGTTGACAATTTTCAAGAGCACAGTGGTCTCTATCATTGGGAAATTGAAAAAATATTGAATTACCCAGACTCTGCCTAGAGCTTGTCGGCCGACCAAACTGAGCAACCAGGCAAGAAGGACCTTGGCCAGGGTGGTGACCGAGAACCCAATGACAACTCTGACAGAACTACAGAGTTCCTTGGCTGAGATGGGAGAACCTGCCAGAAGGACAGCAGTCTCTACAGCAATTCACTAATCTGGGCTTTTTGCTAGAGAGTCCAGACGGAAGCCACTCCTGAGAAAAAGTCACATGACAGCACGCCTGGAGTTTGCAAAAAGGCACGTGAAACACTCACAGTATAAGGCAAAAGATTCTGTGGTTTGATGAGATAAAACACTTTGGCCTGAATACAAAGTGCTACGTCTGGATACAACCAGGCACAACTCATCACCTGTCTAACACCATCCCTACCATGAAGCATGGTGGTGGCAGCATCATGCTATGTGGATGCTTTTCAGTGGCATGGACTGGGAGAAGGGTAAGGATACAGGGGACAATGAATGGACAATGACCCCTAGTATACAGCCATAGCAAGGCTATGAACAAGAATGTGAAAGTCCTTGAGTGGTCCAGCCAAAGCCCAGACTTGAATCCCATGGAAAATCTGTGGAAAGACTTGAAGATTGCTATTCAGCTCCGATCCCCATCTAACATAACAAAGCTTGAGAAAATCTGCAAGGAACAAACCCAGATGTGCAAAGCTGATACAGACATACCCAAGACGAATTAAAGCTGTAATAGGTGCTCCTACAAAGTATTGACTCGGGCGTGTGAATAATTATGTAAATGAGATATTTCTGTGTTTTCATTTTCAATACATTTTCATGTAATCCATTTTGAATTTAACACAACAAAATGTGGAATAAGTTAAGGGGTGTGAATACATTCTGAACAGTACATGGGAGTTACGTGTGTGTGTGTGTGTGTGTGTGTGTGTGTGTGTTTGTGTCAAACTCTCAAGGAGCGACTTGTCTCGGTGACATGAACAGAATGATACGGTGATCATCATCTTATTGGCTTATGCCACGGTGTGTGTGTGTAGCACGTGCGGGGAGAAAGCGTGTTGGTTTGATCACCTCTACATTTAGGTGGTCTGTAAAGTTTTACGAGGTGTTTCATTTGAGTTTCTACAGGGAGTGTGAGTCAGATGGAGTGTGTGCTTATGTACGTGTTTTTCCCCCGTGTGGTTTACTGTACGTGAACTGGAACACAGCCCACTGACTCTAGTATCTTTACAATGTCTCTGGCTGCATTTACACAGGAATCCCAATTCTGATATTTTTTCCCAGGAATTGACCTTTTGACCAATCACATCAGATCTTTTGACATCAGATCATAGTGGCAGACACACCTGCTCTGACTACCTGTGGGAAGTGTGTTGTCTCCCTAGCGTAACCTACTGGGTGATAAATGAGAAGGCTGGGAACTATTACTCAAAGGCAGAAACAGTGTTGTCATTCAATACTCATTCACTCTGAAATAACTACTTTCTGTCTTTAGTGAGTCAGCATCCTACACTGTACAGTCACATAGACCAGTGACTGAACCTTCCTCTCCTGTCATTCAGTATGTCAGAGGGACTATCACAAGAATACAGGGACATAAGAGGAAGACTATTAGAGGGATAGAAAGGGAAGGGGTAGACATTGATGGAGGGATGGAAAGAAAGTGGGAAAGGTAATGATAAAGGGGTAGAAAGACAGGCTGAAAAGAGGTGAGAAAGGTCATGGCCTGTTCCCTAGAGAAAAGGTAAAAGTTTCCTCCAGGACTCGGCTGTGGTGAATTGGGTCATTGTGATTGCCATCAAACATTCAGGGAATTGTTGTTTCATAACTCCAAATGTGGATTTGCATGAAAACCTGTCAATCCTGTAGCTTGAATTATTTTATTTTGCAGATGTTATGCCAATGTGTCTTATACATTATTTTCTGGTAAACTATTCAAGAGATCCAATACACAAACATAAAAGCCGTGATATATCTTGGGCTGTCCTAGTTCTTCAACTTATGTACCTCTCTCTCTCTCTCACTCACTCAGCTCCCTCCCCAGTTACATCCATCCAGGCTGGTGATGTCACCAGGCATGGTGTGTCGTTGGCATGGCAACAGCCCGACCGTCCCAATGGGGTGATCCTGGAGTATGAGGTCAAGTACTACGAGAAGGTGAGATGCCTCGTGGAAACCGTGGTTCAGAAATCAGTTTTTTTTTTACACTCTTAAAAAAAAAGTTCCAAAAGAGTTCTTTGGCTGTCCCCATAGGAGAACTCGTTTGGGTTCCAGGTAGAACCCTCTGTGGAAAGGGTTCTACAAGGAACCCAAAATGATTATATCTGGAACCAAAAGGGGTTCTTCAAATGGTTTTCCTATGTGGACAGCCAAAGAACCCTTTTAGGTTTTAGATAGCACTTTCTTTTAGTAAGAGTCTATGGAAACCTATAACTGGTGTGTGTGTGTGTACTGTGTATCTATGCATGTTTGTGAGTGTTCACATGCTATCTGCTTAAACTGGTATCAATAGACTTATAAAACAACCAATAAACAATCTTCAAAGCATTCCTTGTGTTTGACATGGAAAAAGAGAGAGGGAGAAATGAAGGGAGTTTTTTTTGTGGGACTTGGGAGAGAAAAAGGGAGCTAGATGGGCGGGAGTGATTTGTAGTTGATTTGGAATTGTGTGGCTACAGTTTGTCCTTGCTTGTCTGGTTTTGTGATTATAGGCCGAGAGTCCACAGGGAGAGGTTTTTCACTCCAGAACCACACAGATAACATTGTTTTGCAACTTCAAGTTACATTTTAGGATCATGACATCATCCGTTACCCCTTTTCTTTACACTTGCCAATTAAAATGGGGTGTATTTAAGTTATGCTGTATCTTGGAAAGGTTCATGTATTTGACCGCAGATTTCTGCTCAGGCATTAACAGATCCCTCCCCTGTTTCTCTCTTCCTGCCTCTCGTCCAATCAGGATCAGAAGGAGAGCTCCTACCGCATCATGAAGACGGCGTCTCGCAGTGCTGACATCACTGGGCTGAGTCCGCTTACTGTGTACTTGTTTCAGGTGCGCGCTCGCACCGCCGCCGGATACGGAGAGTTCAGCAGCCCCTTGGAGTTCTCCACCAACTCAGGTAGAAGACATTCTATTCTATTCTATTTGGCTGTTTTTGAGCAAAAGATATTGCATTTTTCTGGAACCTGTTTTTAATGAAAACATCCTGGTTTGTAAACTGTTGTCCCCTCCCACTGACAGATCCCTTGCCTCTGATTGGTGATGCCGCTAACTCCACCCTGCTCCTGCTGTCAATCAGTGGAGGTGTGATTCTACTGCTCATCTCCACCGCAGTCTTCATCATCAGCCGCAGGTACAAACACATATGGCCTCAGAAACACGAGCAACCGCTAAAACACACACACACACACACACACACACACACACACACACACACACACACACACACACACAGATCACCTGGGGCTGTGGAGGGGGATTAAAGAGGAGACAGTATGTCCTTCTAAAGGTCTGATTGTTCACCTGGTAATCCCCTTGTCCCTGACTTATCATTAGTGTCTCCACAACAACCCAGCCACTGTATCAGCTTCCCCCTGGCCTCGGAACACTCACACACAACCTCTCCCTTGAGGCCTCTTTTTTCCTGACAGTGGCTCTCAAGGTATGACACACACACCGCTTAAAGACACAATGGGTAGTGTTACAGACAGGTTCTGTAAGATAACACACCTTTCCTCCTATATTACCCGAGGCACTATTCTCTCTCCTTCCCACCCTCCATCCCCCTTCTCCTTCTTCCCTTCCACTCGCCTTGAATAGCCAATCTGCTTGGATTGGTCAAAGTAGCTGTCAATCACTCACATTGTGTGTTCCGTGCCGCTCACTACTTCTTCCTCTACCTTTCTTCTTTCAGGAGGGGCAAATACAGCCAAGCCAAGCAAGACTCAGAGGAGGAGAAACACCTAAACCCAGGTAAGACCACACATGCACTCACACACTTCGTCCTATTCCACGAACAGGTCTCCATTGCGTCAAACTCATTTTCCCAACCCATCTCCTTCCCTTTCTCCATCTGTAGGTGTGAGGATATACGTGGACCCGTTCACCTATGAGGACCCTGACCAGGCGGTTCATGAGTTTGCCAAAGAGATTGACGCCTCCTACATACACATAGAGAAGGTCATTGGCATTGGTAAGGGAGCCTGACACACACGCTCACAGTACATCATCAAGGTTTGAAGGTGTGTGATGCTAATGCTGTGCGTGTTGTAGGTGAGTTTGGGGAAGTGTGTAGTTATTTATACTGTGTGTGTGTGTCTGTGTGTGTTGTAGGTGAGTTTGGGGATGTGTGTAGTTATTTATACTGTGTTTGTGTCTGTGTGTGTTGTAGGTGAGTTTGGGGAGGTGTGTAGTTATTTATTCTGTGTGTGTTGTAGGTGAGTTTGGGGAGGTGTGTAGTGGCCGTCTGCGTCTCCAGGGAAAGAGGGAGATCTACGTGGCCATAAAGAGTCTGAAGGCAGCATACTCCAACAAACAGAGGCAGGACTTCCTCTCTGAGGCCAGCATCATGGGACAGTTCGACCACCCAAACATCATCAAACTGGAGGGTGTGGTCACGCGATGTGAGTGATTGACAGCTACTTTGACCAATCCAAGCAGAGAATGACAGGTTCTGTCTGCATTTATAAAGATATAAAAATGCAGAGGACCCAAAACGGATCCTTGTGGAACACCCCCCTGTCTTAATCGCTGCTTGTTGGTCTCCTGTGCAGGTAAACCAGTAATGATCATCACAGAGTACATGGAGAATGGATCTCTTGATGCCTTCCTCAGGGTAAGAGGTCCTCATGTTCCTTGGAGCGTCAGGTAGCCTAGTGGTTAGAGCGTTGGACCAGTAACCAAAAGGTTGCTGGATCAAATCCCCGAGCTGACAAGGTGTCGTTCTGAACAAGGCAGTTAACCCACTGTTCCCCGGTAGGCTGTCATTGTAAATAAGAATTTGTTCTTAACTGACTTGCCCTGTTAAATAAAGATTAGAAAGAAGTTCTATCTGTATGTCTTTGTACTGTGTGTTATATTCTAAAGCAGGGGGGGGTTATTTTCAATTAAGACCTAGACAACCAGATGAGGGGAGTTCCTTACTAGTCAGTGACCTGAGTTCATCAATCAAGTACAAGGGAGGAGTGAAAACCTGCAGACACTCAGCCCTCCGTGTTCTAAAGTCTCTCTCTCTCCATTAGAAACACGATGGTCATTTCACCGTGATCCAGTTGGTGGGCAAGCTGCGTGGCATCGCGTCGGGCATGAAGTACCTGTCTGACATGAGCTACGTTCACCGAGACCTGGCTGCCCGCAACATCCTGGTCAACAGCAACCTGGTGTGTAAGGTGTCTGACTTCGGCCTGTCCCGAGTACTCCAAGAGGACCCTGAGAATGCCTACACCACACGGGTAAGAACACAGGGGAGAACATAGAACACTAACATGCCTATTACTCTGGGGTAATGATTTAGTATGTGAGATAAGTTCATGTTTCAATGAGTGTAAGATCACTCACCTTTGAACTATGGGTCCTTAATGCTAGACTGTGGATTCCAAAAAAAATCTCTTCCCATGTGTTACAGGAGGTGACTGGGACGTACCACTCTCCAGGGGGGAAGATCCCCATCAGATGGACCTCTCCAGAGGCCATCGCCTACAGGAAGTTCACCCCATCCTCTGACACCTGGAGCTATGGCGTGGTCATGTGGGAGGTGATGTCCTATGGAGAGAGACCATATTGGGACATGAGTAACCAGGATGTAAGTGCGTTTTCTATGTAATAACTCAAACCTGGATTTCCCCCTGAACGTGGAATATTTTCCGCGTGGACTGAAGCAAAGTTAGACGGTTACAGTGCATTTGGAAAGTGTTCAGAGCCCACTTTTTCCATATTTTGTTACGCTAC
The DNA here is from genome assembly GCF_045679555.1 of Salvelinus alpinus. NCBI lineage: Eukaryota > Metazoa > Chordata > Actinopteri > Salmoniformes > Salmonidae > Salvelinus > Salvelinus alpinus. The sequence goes on along the minus strand of NC_092115.1, from coordinate 38,273,333 downwards.
CCCATAATGGCAAAGTGACAACAGGTTTTTAGAAATGTTTGCAAATGTATTCACTGTAGACAAAGTTAGTTAAACATGCTTTCTTACCCTCTTTCTCTATACCCTGTTCTCTCTCAATTCAATTTCAAGGGCTTTATTGGCACGGGAAACATATGTTAACATTGCCAAAGCAAGTGAACTAGATCAAATCAAATCAAAGTTTATTTGTCACGTGCGCCGAATAAAACAGGTGTAGACCTTACAGTGAAATGCTTACTTACGGGCTCTAACCAATAGTGCAAAAAAGGTATTAGGTGAACAATAGGTAAGTAAAAAAAAATTATCAACAGTAAAAAGACAGGCTATATACAGTAGCGAGGCTATAAAAGTAGCGAGGCTACATACAGACACCGGTTAGTCAGGCTGATTGAGGTAGTATGTACATGTAGATATGGTTAAAGTGACTATGCATATATGATGAACAGAGAGTAGCAGTAGTGCAAAAAAGGAGATGCAGATAGCCCGGTTAGCCAGTGTGCGGGAGCACTGGTTGGTCGGCCCAATTGAGGTAGTATGTACATGAATGTATATATGCATACATGCATATATGATAAACAGAGAGTAGCAGCAGCATAAAAAGAGGGGTTGGGGAGGGCACAGAAATGCAAATAGTAGCCATTTGAATACATGTTCAGGAGTCTTATGGCTTGGGGGTAAAAACTGTTGAGAAGCCTTTTTGTCCTAGACTTGGCACTCCGGTACCGCTTGCCATGCGATAGTAGAGAGAACAGTCTATGACTGGGGTGGCTGGAATCTTTGACAATTTGTCGGGCCTTCCTCTGACACCGCCTGGTGTAGAGGTCCTGGATTGCAGGCAGCTTAACCCCAGTGATGTACTGGGCCGTGCGCACTACCCTCTGTGGTGCCCTGCGGTCAGAGGCCGAGCAATTGCCGTACCAGGCAGTGATGCAACCAGTCAGGATGCTCTTGATGTTGCAGTAGAACTGTAGAACCTTTTGAGGATCTCAGGACCCATGCCAAATCTTTTTAGTTTCCTGGGGGGGGGGCCCTCTTCACGACTGTCTTGGTGTGTTTGGACCATTCTAGTTTGTTGTTGATATGAACACCTAGGAACTTGACGCTCTCAACCCTGCAGCCTTGTGTAAGTTGACCTGTTTAAAGGCCTTTCTCACGTCGGCTATGGAGAGCGTGATCACACAGTCGTCCGGAACAGCTGATGCTCTCATGCATGCCTCGAAGCGAGCATAGAAGTGATTTAGCTCGTCTGGTAGGCTCGTGTCACTGGGCAGCTCGCGGCTGTGCTTCCCTTTGTAGTCTGTAATGGTTTGCAATCCCTGCCACATAAGACGAGCGTCGGAGCCAGTGTAGTATGATTCAGTCTTAGTCCCGGAACATGTTCCAGTCTGTGATATCAAAACAGTCCTGTTTCTACTTCATCTGACCATTTTTTTATAGACCGAGTCACTGGTGCTTCCTGCTTTCATTTTTGCTTGTAAGCAGGAATCAGGAGGATATAGTTGTGGTCGGATTTTCCAAATGGAGGGCGAGGGAGATCTTTGTACGCATCTCTGTGTGGAGTATAGGTGATCTAGAATTTTTTTCCCTCTGGTTGCACATTTTACACATTGATAGAAATTTGGTTGAACTGATTTAAGTTTCATTAAAGTCTCCGGCCACTAGGAGCGCCGCCTCTGGGTGGGTGGTTTCCTGTTTGCTTATTTCCTTATACAGCTGTCTGAGTGCAGTCTTAGTGCCAGCATCTGTCTGTGGTGGTAAGTAAACAGCCACGAAAAGTATAGCTGAAAACTCTCTAGGCAAGTAGTGTGGCCTGCAATTTATCACAATATACTCCAGGCGAGCAAAATCTAGAGACTTCCTTAGATTTCGTGCACCAGCTGTTGTTTACAAATATGCACAGACCCCCCCCCTCCCGTTTCTGAAACATAGGATATTACAGTTTTTTATGTCCCGTTGTTGGGATATTCGTGATCGTACCTCGTCTAATTTATTGTCCAATGATTGCACGTTGGCGAGTAGTATTGACGGTAACGGCAGCTTTCCCACTCGCCTTCTCCGGGTCCTGACCAGGCATCCGGCTCTTTGTCCTTTGTACCTGCGTCGCTTCCTCTTGCAAATAACGGGGATGTCGGCCCTGTGTGGTGTTTGGAGAGTATCTTGTGCGTCCTCCTTGCTGTAGAAAAAATCTTTGTCTAATCCGAGGTGAGTGATCGCTGTCCTGACATCCAGAGGTTATTTTTTGCCGTAAGATACGGTTGCAGAAACATTATGTACAAAATAAGTTACAAATAACGTGAAAAAAAACACATAATAGCACAATTGGCTGGGTGCCAGTAAAACTGCTGCCGTTTCTTCCGGCGCCATTTTCCCTTAGTAAACAAAAGTGAAATAATCAGTAAAAATGAACAGTAAACGTTACTCACAAAAGTTCCAAAAGAAGAAAGACATTACAAACGTCTCTCTCCCTCCCTCTCTGTCCAGGTGATAAAAGCAATAGACGAGGGTTACCGTCTGCCCCCTCCAATGGACTGTCCTGTGTGTCTACACCAGCTGATGTTAGACTGCTGGCAGACAGAGAGAACACACAGACCCAGCTTCACACAGATCCTCAACATGCTGGATAAACTCATCCGCAACCCGACCACCACTCTGAGGACAGGGGGAGACAGGTACACACACAGGACACGATGTCTCTCATTGCAAGCTCTTTCAATGTGTTTTTCCAGCATAACGTTCACTCCCCATAACTATCTCATCCTCTGTCTGTATCTCTCTGTGCAGACCTGTTCCCAGTCTGTTGGAGCCTGTAGTAGGCCCAGAGTTTGTGTCAGTGTGGTCAGCAGAAGACTGTCTTCAGGCTATAGGGATGGGCATGTATAGAGATACGCTCACTACTGCTGGATACACCAGCCCTGACAGCCTGCTAACCCTCACACATCAGTGAGTCTCTCTCTAACCCCCCCCCCCCTCTCTCTATATATATATCATTATGGCTCTCTCTATTTCTCTGCTAACCCTCACACATCAGTGAGTCTCTCTCTCTGTATCTCTAACCCCCCCCTCTCTATATATCATTCTTTCTCTCTCTTTCTCTCTCTGTGTCTTTCTCTCTCTGTGTCTTTCTTTCTGTGTGGGTAGTCATGGTCTTCTTAACTCTGAACATGTCTAATTGAATTATTCCATGTTTACAGGGACATGACCAGTATAGGAATTATCACACCATCACACCAGGACCAGATCCTTGCCAGTGTGCAGCAGGTATTGCTGTCCCACATGCAACAAATACAGGAACAGATGCCAGACAGTATGGTTCCCGTCTGAGCCAGTGAAAGGATACAAAACTAAAACAATTTGTTTTTAATGAATTTTATTTACCTCATCCATGCACTTTAGAATGAGATTTTCACAAGGAATTACATCAACATACAAAAAACTACAACAGAAAATATGAATGGAAGAGAGAAAAGCAGCACTTTTATAAACCCTATAAACTTTGACCCTTGAACTATGACCTGAGGTTTGACCTGAGGCTGAAGAAGCTGCTGAAGATGGTTTCACTGCAACACTGAGGAAACAACGAGACATGTTGTCCCTTTTTTGTTGACTTTTTGTACATACGTGTCCGTGTAAATAACGTTTCATCTGCTTCTGATTTTTTTTTACATGTTTTTGTTGTTGATTTTGTGTCATCCCGACTTGTCATGCGCGAAACGTGTCTGTAGCTCGTTCAGAGTGGTGCCTTTGTTTTCAGTTTAGAAACTGTTTTCTCTCCCGTACACATTTCAAAATGGAATAGACACCTCCAGTTTGCCTCATATGCATCTCAGGACTACACTACCCATTTCTCTTTATACCAGAAGGACTCCAGCTCCCATTCCCACTAAGAAGTAATCCATCCATTGAGCTTTGTAGACAAGGACTAATGAGTGCTACAAATATTCACCAACAAGGACTTGTAAGTTAATAGTGAAGCATAGTTCAACAAATAAAAACAGGACAAATTGAATGTCGTCTGGAAGTTGAGAAAAACGTAATGGACTTGCTGATAAAGTGTAGTTCTGAAGCATCACTGTGTGTGTGTGTGTGTGTGTGTGTGTGTGTCAGGGTTGGGGTCAATTCCATTTAAATTCCAGTCAATTCAGAAAATACAATGACATTCCAACTCCAATTCTCTTCCAATGCTTTTCAATCAGTAAAATGTTAAATTAGAATTTGGTTTACTTTCTGAATAGACTGGAATTGAAATGGAATTGACGTCAACCCTGGTGTGTGTGCTTGTCTTTGAGGACCAGTTTGGGATATTCAAAGACAGGAATATGGGCAGGGGAGCGTTTTGTGATAGAATGTATGTGTGCCAAGCTCTTAATGGCGCTTTATTTAGGATGAACACATTAACAACGGTATTAGCTAGTTTTATCGAGTCAACGATTAACATATACTCTAGGTATTACATGTCTTTGTAAATGTTACTGTTTGGAAATACAATCAGGTACATAAAGGATTTCATTCTATTTATAGTCTTCTTATTATCTAGGTTGTACATTGTAAAATAGGAATAATGAAATTGACAAATGGGTAATTTCTGTCTGAGCTTCTTTTTGACGCAGATGCGGAAGAGTGTGTGCGACTGGGAAGTGTGTGTTCGATGTGTGTGTGTGTGTGTGTGTAAGTAACTAAGGGAAGTGTGTGCACTGGTGTGGTCTGACCGGCAACAAAGCCAGGTGGATTAAAGTGAAGGGTGCTGGGAGGCATTCTGTTAAAACGTTCAGTGGTGTGGAGAGGGCCATCTGCTAAACACACACGGAGAAACGCATACACAGTGTGTCACACACACACACACACTGTGACACACACACACACACACTGTCACACACACACTGTGACACACACACAGCAGGAGAGAACTTTGGGCACACACATGGACAGCATAGGTGAAGGACATCCACAGTAATACAACACAGATATGTCACTTTAGCAACGACACGTACTTGCACAAAACCAAACCTCAATTTCACATTCAAATCAGGGAGATTTGATTTTGGATTAAATAAAATCCTTGCCAGCTGGAGACAACAGGCAAATCACCTTGGATACTCAGACATTCTACACCAGGGTTTTGCATAGGATCTGAGAGAGACACACAAACACACACACACACCAACACCAAGCTGCCCTGTGGGTTAGGGGTGTGGGGCAGATATGCTGGGACAGTCTTTTTGAAGAGTTGATCCCGTTAAGGGTGTTAGACACACTCCTCTCTCCCACAGCCTACACCCTCTCTCACAAAACACACTCTGTCCTATAGATACATGTGCACCCACTCGCCCACTCTAACAGAGTTTGAGGGAGACCGGAGCACGAAGATAGACACCCGTTCTTAATCTGTCCGTCTGTCTACGCAGGCTGCCACTGAAGAAACCATGTTAAGAGAATGGAATCGCTGTTAGAATGAATGCTTAAATTTAAAAAAAATAAATCTCCCCTCTGTCTCTCGCGCGCTCTCTCTCTCCCGCTCTCTGTAGGGTGTCATTGTGGTCTTTTGGTCACTAGATTAGTGTGGTAATAGAACAGGCTAATCTCGCCTGGTCTTACACAGGGGGAGTGGCCGTGGGGTGTCTTTAATAGCCAGCCAACCGTACCCTAATGTGTGTGTGACTGGGAGGAGAGAGACAGGGTTTAGACACAAGCACACGCACACAGTCGCATGCACGCACGCACATACACACACACACACACACACACAGCCAGGGTTTACATTTCTTTCAGGATTTCCATTTAAATGCATCACCTCATTGACCAACGCAATGCCAGAGGCATTCCCACGGTAACCCTGGTGTGTGTGTTTTGTGTGTGTACGTGCATGCAAGTTTGCATGCCCACTGGTACTGGTAGAGAGGTGGCAGTCCCCCCCCCAGTGTAAAATAGCATACACTGAGTATACAAAACATTAAGAACACATGCTCTTTCCATGACAGACCGGCCAGGTGAAAGCTATGATCCCTTATTGATGTCACTTGTTAAATCCACTTCAGTCAGTGTAGAGACAGGTTAAAGAAGGATTTTTAAGCATTGAGACAATGATTGTGTATGTGTACCATTCAGTGGGTGAATGGGCAAGACAAAATATTTTAGTGCCTTTGAACAGGTATGGTAGTAGGTCCGAGGAGCACCAGTTTGTGTCAAGAATTGCCACCAGCCAACTTGACACAACTGTGGGAAGCATCCCTGTGGAGTCTATGTCCCGACGAATCGAGGCTGTTCCAAGGGCAAAAAGGGTGGGGTGCTACTCAATATTAGGAAGGTGTTCTTAACATTTTGTACACTCAGTGTATACAGAAACGCCTAGTCCCTCTTTTTATCTCCCTCTCTCACGCCATCCTGGTGTAGCCACCTGTCCAATTTGGCAACCCGTGCTCCCTTTATTACTGAAGCCACTGACTCGAGTCATGTGATCCATCTCTCCCGCTGCCAGTGGACAGATAACATCTGACAGACATTAAAAGCTGACTAATGAGTCTGAGACAGACATTAGCAGCCAATTAATGAGTCTGGTGTGGCATCTTACTACAGCACCTTTCAACCTAAAAACAGTGCAGGCAGATGGGTAATAGCTCTACGACTTCTCTGCGGAATAGTTATCAGGAATACTTCAAATAGCCACAGCCATTTAATGGAGTCTTGTCAATGAAAGTAAGTGGTTATAATGAAAACCAACAGAGTCTCAGAGTGGAAATGCTGATCATAATGAATACATTGACAGAGGGGACCTGATCCTAGATGGACCCAGAGTTGAGGAGTCCTGGTCTAAACGTCATAGAGGGATCGCTGAGGGCGTAGTTGTCCGGGTCGGGGGATGAAGGGGGTGGTCTGCAGACCTACCATGTCTCTGTCATTGTCTATTCAGAATCTCCTTGGGGAATACCAGTGTGATTAACACTAATCTTGCTGCTTTCTACGAAACCTCCTCCCACCGTTACAACATTACACTAGGACCACCAATTGCCAATCACATTTACAGACTACAAGCCCCAGTCCCCAACCCCAAAAATATTCTCTTTAAGATGCACACATCTATGCACGCACATAGTGAGAGGGCGAGAGAGAGAGTTGAGAGATACAGCAACACCTCATGAAGGTGGCACCGACAAAGAAGGGCGACATCTTACGAGTTCGACCCCAACTTTACTATATAGTGTCTTTAATCGTGTTTATCTTAAAAGAAAGTGTATACTATTATCACACATGACCACCAAGCACTTCTGGACATCAGATCAACAGTTACGAACCTCGATTTCAACTTCAAATGCGACTCAGCTGTTCCACTGTTCATACCGAACCTTATTCATTGTTCCAGGGGCTACCAAAACGCAGCCGGTGTAGACGCGGGAGACGAGGTGGGGAAATTGGTTGCGATGAGAAAACAGAACGCCGCTCCCCTATGTTCTACTGGCAAATGTCCAGTCACTGGAGAATAAGATGGATGAGCTTCGTTCGAGAGTCTCCTATCAGAGAGACTTGAAAAGCTGCCATATTATATGTCTTACTGAAACGTGGTTGGATGATGATGCTACGCACGTAGTACTCGTGGATTGTCCATGCAGCGGCAGGATCGGAAGGCGGCCTCGGGGAAGTCGAAAGGAGGCGGAGTGTGGTTTTTCGTAAATAACAACTGGCGTGCTGCTTCAAGTGTGAAAGAAATCTCAAGCTTTCACTCACCTGATATAATATACCACATGGTAAGCAGCAGCCTTTTATCCACCAACAGACCTTATCCGTAATTATCACAGTTGTCTACATCCCTCCATAAGCCAACACCACTCTGGCACTCAGCAAACTGTAAACTGGGGCCATAAACATTAAAGAAACCGCTCACCCAGAGGCAGTGTTTCTAGTGGGCAGAGACTTTAACCCAGGAAGACTTAAAACCGTCCTCTCTCGCTTCTACCAACACGTTCCATGCGCCACTTTATTCTACCCACAGAAATACATACAAGGCCCTCCCTCGTCCTCTTTTTGGCAAATCTGACCATGATTCCATTCTCCTGCTTCCGTGTTAGAAACAAAAGCTCAAACGGGAAGTACCAGTGATGCCCTCAATATGGAAGTGGTTGAATATAGAATACGCGCGGCTACAAGACTGTTTGGCTAGTACAGATTGCGATGTGTTCTGAGATTCATCCGATAGCAGTGAGGAGTTTACCACAGCAGTCACAGGCTTCATCAATAAGTGCATAGACAATGTCGTCCCCACCGTGACTATAAGAATAGATCCAAATAAAAAAAACATGGATTACAGGCAATATCCACAAGCAATATACCTATGATAAAAATTACAGACCTCTACATGCTTTGTAAGTAGGAAAACCTGCAAAATCGGCAGTGTATCAAATACTTGTTCTCCCCACTGTAGCTCCATTCTTGTGTACTTTATTTTATTCCTCTTGTGTTACTATTTTACACTCTGTATTGTTGGGACGAGCTCGTAAGCAAGCATTTCACAGCAGTTTTCACCAGTTGTATTCGAACGCATACAGGGGTGAAAGTAAATTGATACGGTTGGGTACGGCGTCCCTACAAAATATATAGTGGGGGTAGGCCGTATCGGTAAAACATGATCATATCAAAATAATTAAAACAAAATGACAAGAAAACTGTAGGCTATTACACCACTTTTTATAATTACCACATTTCAGATGCATGAAAAATTTGTGGTAAAGCCTACGCTCCAAAATGCGATGTCATTCTACGAGAACACAAACATTTTGCCAAGGCAGAGATGAGTGCTCAACTCCTAGACGCACGAGGACAACAACGGGTTCATTCATTCTGGCCTAATGACAATCGCCAAATGTCATTACATTTTTTGGTGTTTGGTGTAACAGATGTCACTTTCCATTCACCACTGTTTGGAGAGCCTTCAGAAAGTATTCACACCCTTTGACTTTTTCCAGATCTTGTTGTGTTACATCCTGAATTTTAAATTGAGTTCATTGAGATTTTGTGTCACTAGCCTATACTCAATACCTCATAATGTCAAAGTGGAATTACGTTTTAAGAAATGTTTACAAATGAATACAAAATGAAAAGCTGATATGTCTTGAGTCAATAAGTATTCAACCCCTTTTGTTATGGCAAGCCTAAATAAGTTCAGGAGTAAAAATGTGCTTAACAAGTCGCATAATATGTTGTATGGACTCAATCTGTGTGCAATAATACTGTTTAAAATGATGTTTGAATGACTACCTCATCTCTGTACTCCACACATACACAACATGACCAAAAGTATGTGAGTTCTCCACCAAACTTTACAGTTGGTACTAGGACAGACAATTTTTACACGCTACGCTCTACAGCACTCGGTGGTCCCATTCTGTGAGCTTGTGTGTCCTACCACTTCATGGCTGAGCTGTTGTTGCTCCTAGACGTTTCCACTTCACAATCACAGCAATTGCAGTTGACCGGGGAAGCTCTAGCAGGGCAGAAATTGAATGAACTGACTTGTTGAAAAGGTGGCATCCTGTGACGGTGCCGCGTTGAAAGTCACTGAGCTCTTCAGTAAGGCCATTCTACTGCCAATGTTTTATATGGAGATTGCATGGTGGTGTGCTCAATTTTATGCATCTGTCAGCAACGGGTGTGGCTGAACTAGCCGAATCCACTAATTTGAAGGGGTGTCAACATACTTTTGTATATGTAGTGTACAATTATCTGTAAGGTCCCCAGTCGAACAGCAAATTTCAAACACAGATTCAACCACAAAGACCTAGGAGATTTTCCAATGACTCGCAAAGAAGGGCACCTACTGGTACAGTAGATGGGTAAAAAAGCAGACATTGAATATCCCTTTGAGGATGGTGAAGTTATTAATTACACTTTGGATGGTGTATCAATGCACCCAGTCACTACAAAGATACATCCGTCCTTCTCTAAGAGGAAGGAAACTGCTCAGGGCTTTCACCAAATTAGTTAGAGTTTAATGGCTGTGATAAGAGAAAACTGAGGATGGATCAACAGCATTGTAGTTACTCCACAATACTAACCTAAATGACAGAGTGAAAAGAAGGAAGCCTGTACAGAATAAAAAATATTCAAAAAAATGCATTCTGTTTGCAATAAGACACTGCACAAAATGTGGCAAAGAAATGATGAACATTATGTCCCGAGTACAAAGCATTATGTTTGGGGAAAATCTAATAGGACACATCACTGAGTACCACTCTTCATATTTTCAATGCTTTTTTTTATTTAACCAGGCAAGTCAGTTAAGAACAAATTTAATTTACAATGATAACTGTGGGTTATCTGCCTTGTTCAGGGGCAGAATGAAAGATTTTTACCTCGTCAGCTCAGGGATTCGATCTAGCAACCTTTCGGTTACTGGCCCAGTGCTTTAACCACTAGGCTACCTGCCGCCCCAAAGGTTAGTTATCCTGTTGGAAGGTGAACCTTCGCCTTCCAGAATGGTGGTGGCTGCATCATGTTATGGATATGCTTGTCATTGGCAAGAACTAGGGCGTTTTTGAGGACAAAAAGAAATGGAATAGAGCTAAGCACAGGCAAAACCATAGAGTCTGCTTTCCACCAAACACGGGGGAAAAATGCACCTTTCAGCAGGATAATAACCTAAAACTCAATAATTGAAACAAAAATAACATGTAAATATTGTACAATCCTGGTGTGCAAATCCCTTAGAGACTTACCCAGAAAGACTCACAGCTGTAATCGCTGCCAAAGGTTATTCTAACCTTGTGTGAAGACTACATAAATGTGATATTTCTATATTTAATTTTAGAATACCTTTGCAAAAATGTCCAAAAACATGTTTGCACATTGTCATTATGGGTTATTGTGTGTAGATGGGTGAGAAATAAATATATTATCCGTTTGGAATGCAGGCTGTAACACAACAAGATGTGTAATAAGTCAAGGGTTATGAATCATTTCTGATGGTACTATACGTTGCAAGTGGATGAACGTGTGCGGGTAGCCCAGTAAAGGAGCCCTTTGAAGTGATTGTTTGACATCAGGACTGGTTGTGTTTATGCCACAATAAATGGTAATACATTGAATCAATTAATAGGGATTCTATACAGTGCATTCGGAAAGTATTCAGACCAGCTGACTTTTTCCACCAGTTGATTTTGTTACGTTACAGCCTTATTCTAAGATGTGTCAAATGCTTTTTTCCTCATCAATCTACACAAAATACCCCATAATGACATAGCCAAACCAGTTTTTTTTATTTTCTGCAAAATGTATAAATAAATAAAAAACTGAAATATTACATTTACATAAGTATTCAAACCCTTTACTCAGTACTTTGTTGAAGCACCTTTGGCAGCGATTACAGCCTCTTGTCTTCTTGGATATAACGCTACAAGCTTGGCAAACCTGTATTTGGAGAGTTTATCCCATTTTTCTCTGCAGATCCTCTCAAGCTCTGTCAGATTGGATGGGGAGCGTCGCTGCCCAGCTATTTTCAGGTGTCTCCAGAGATGTTAGATCGGATTCATGTACGGGCTCTGGCTGGGCCGCTCGAGGACATTCAGAGACTTGTCCCGAAGCCACTCCTGCGTTGTCTTGGCTGTGTGGTTATGGTCGTTGTCCTGTTGGAAGGTGAACCTTCACCCCAGTCTGAGGTCCTGAGAGCGTTTTTCATCAAGGATTTCTCTGTACTTTGCTCCATGAATCTTTCCCTTGATCCTGACTAGTCTCCACCACCATCCTTCACCGTAGGAAATGTGCCAGGTTTCCTCCAGATGTGACGCTTAGCATTCAGGCCAAAGAGTTCAATCTTGGTTTCATCAGACCATGAGAAACAAGAAACAAGTAATTTAGGTGCCTTTTGGCAAACTCCAAGAGGGCTGTCATGTGCCTTTTACCAAGGAGTGGCTTCCGTTTGGCCACTCTACCATAAAGGCCTGACTGGTGGAATACTCTGGAACTCTGTCAGAGTGACCATCACTTCCCTGACCAAGGTCCTTCTCTCCCGATTGCTCAGGTTGGCCGAGCGGCCAGCTCTAGGAAGAGTCTTGGTGGTTCCAAACATCTTCCATTTAAGAATGATGGAGGCCACTGTGTTCTTGGGGACCTTCAACGCTGCAGACATTTTTTGGTATCCTTGCCCAGATCTGTGCCTCGACACAATCCTGTCTCGGAGCTCTACGGACAATTCCTTCGACCTCATGGCTTGGTTTTTGCTCCGACATGCACTGTCAACTGTGGGATCTTATATAGACCGGTGTGTGCCTTTCCAAATCATGTCCAATCAATCAAATTTACCACAGGTGGACTCCAATCAAGTTGTAGAAACATCTCAAGGATGATCAATGGAAACAGGATGCACCTGAGCTCAATTTCGAGTCTCATAGAACAGGGTCTGAATACTTATTTTTTTGCTTTGTCATTATTGGGTATTGTGTGTAGATTGATGAGGAAAAACATTAATTTAATCCATTTTAGAATAAAGTCTGACGTAACAAAATGTAGATAAAGTCAAGGGGTCTGAATACTTCCCGGATGCACATATAGGAGGTCCCGTACCGGGAATAAATTAATTATACTTTCACCCCTCGGCGCATGTGACAAATAACATTTGATTTGGTTTGAGATGCTGCTGACTGTATTGTATTTGTCCGGTACAGGGCACAATGACAAAGTGCAGGTTCCTCCTCTCCTTCTCTCTCTTCCCCGTGTCCGTGAGTGTGTCCACTGATTCTGGTAGAGAAATGTGGGTTCTCTCTCCTAAGCTGCCAAGGTACCAGACTGCTCCCCATCTGCCACCAGATACACCCCTCCAGTGTGTGTGTGTGTGTGTGTCTGCGTGTGTGTGTGTGTGTGTGTGTGTGTGGTGTCCTAATTGTGTGTGTATTCTTTCATGTCTGTGTCCTCTGTGATACACTGTTAAAAAAAACTAAACCAATGAATCAGTGTTATTCTGTGAGTTGACTGGACTTCAAAAGGAGAAGAATTTGAGCTAATGCGTTAAAATTTGTTTACTGAACAAGCTTAAAGTGAGCTGAATATAAAACTACAAATTCATGTTTGCTCAAAACCACTCTAAACCATGCCCATCATTATCATATTTCCCACTATGCTCTATTGGAGGTTGCTTTTCAGAATTGTTTGTTTCAATACCTGTGTTTGTGCATGTACATTGATTGGTTGATTAATCTTATGCCACACAAACATAAATAAGATTATATTTTTCTAAATGTATTTAATCTGTTAGTAGTTTATTGCACCCGTTACTGAGACGGCAGTTCCAGCTTATATGATTTAGGTCGTCTCAATTCTTCCCCGGCAGTCATTCTCAATGCAGGTTGTGGGTGATTAAAAGTTCAAATTGTTGGATATCCTCACTCTGGCTGGATTCCAATAGGAATTACATATCACTTTGCTAGCCAGCATAAAGTGAATTGCAGGTTTGATGTGGCCTTTTAACCAAGAGTTTCACACCACTGTGATTCCATGCTAACATACTGTAGGTGGAAAAGCTTTTTGGTATTTCAGATTGTTCTGGCAATTCTCACACAATTCTCACTTCATTGGGAGGATGTTTTTTACATTTGTATCACAAACCATTTTTAGGAAATTGTAATGAAAGTGGCCATTATAAGAGCACACTATAAGGAGTATAATGACACCAAGATGTTGTCTGTATCATGTACGGTTCACAGATATGAAAGTCTTAAAGGAGGCATGTATAGGTCTAAAAAGGGCGTAAAATGTCAATTTTCATCATGATTTTCTAAAGAATGGTTTGTTCCTAGCTCCAACAGCACAGTAGTATCTAACAATTCACAACAATACACACACATCTAAAAGTAAAAGAATGGAATTAAGAAATATATAAATATTAGGATGAGCAATGTTGGAGTGGCATTGACTAAAATACAGTAGAATAGAATACAGTATATACATGTGAAATGAGTAAAGCAGTATGTAAATATTGTTAAAGTGACTAGTGTTCCATTATTAAAACCTCTCTAGGGTATGTGGGACGGTAGCGTCTCACCTTGTCAACAGCCAGTGAAACTGCAGGGCGCCAAATTCAAAACAACAGAAATCCCATAATTAAAATTCCTCAAACATACAAGTATTTTACATCATTTTAAAGATACACTTGTTGTAAATCCAGCCACAGTGTGCGATTTCAAAAAGGCTTTATGACGAAAGCACACCAAACGATTATGTTAGGTCAGAGCCAAGTCACAGAAAAACACAGCCATTTTTCCAGCCAAAGAGAGGAGTCACAAAAAGCAGAAATAGAGATAAAATTAATCACTAACCTTTGATGATCTTCATCAGATGACACTCATAGGACTTCATGATACACAATACATGTATGTTTTGTTCGGAAAAGTTCATATTTATATCCAAAAATCTCAGTTTACATTGGCGCGTTATGTTCAGTAGTTCCAAAACATCCGGTGATTTTGCAGAGAGCCACATCAATTTACAGAAATACTCATAATAAACATTGCTAAAAGATACAACTGTTATGCATGGAATTTTAGATCCACTTCTCCTTAGTGCAACCGCTGTGTCAGATTTCAAAAAAACTTTCCGGAAAAAGCACACCATGCAATAATCTGAGTACAGCGCTCAGAGACCAACACAACCCAAACAGATATCTGCCATGTTGTGTAGTCAACAGATGTCAGAATAGCATTATAAATATTCACTTACCTTTGATGATCTTCATCAGAATGCACTCCCAGGAATCCAAGTTCCACAATAAATGTTTGTTTTGTTCAATAAAGTCCATCATTTATGTCCAAATAACTCCTTTTTGTTAGCGCATTTAGCCCAGTAATCCAAATTCATGAGGCGCGATCACTAGGTCCAGACGAAAAGTCAAAAAGTTCCGTTACAGTCTGTAGAAACATGTGTTTGACATGTTAGAATCAATCTTTAGGATGTTTTTAACATAAATCTTCAATAATGTTCCAACCGGAGAATGCCTTTGTCTTCAGAATTGCAATGGAACGCAAGCTAACTCTCTCACGTGAACGTGCCTGTTCAGCTCGTGGCTCTCTGGCAGACCTCTGACTCATTCCCCTCTCATTCACCCCCACTTCACAGTAGAGGCCTCAAACAAGGTTCTAAAGACTGTTGACATCTAGTGGAAGCCTTAGGAAGTGCAATATGACCCCATTTCCACTGTATCTTGGATAAGCAAAGAGTTGAAAAACTACAAACCTCAGATTTCCCACTTCCTGGTTGGATTTTTTCTCAGGTTTTTGCCTGCCATATGAGTTCTGTTATACTCACAGACATCATTCAAACAGTTTTAGAAACGTCAGAGTGTTTTCTATCCAAATCTACTAACAATATGCATATCTTAGCATCTGGGCCTGAGTAGCAGCTAGGAAAATAACTAAACAAAAGACTCCACTATGCAAGTAGCCATTTCAATAGAATGTTCATGATGTCACTGCAACAACTGTCAATAGACGTAGCTGGTAAATTCGCACTGGCTATCTACTCCGTGCCAGAGCTCTGTGCCAAAGAGCAGAATAATTGACACATTTATGAACGCTCAACACCCGTGGTCAGTACAGGTGCATCAACACCCGTGGCTGGTGTCAGTAAACGTTGGCAAAATAGCGTAATTCAATTATTGCCAGCAGCACAGTTACAGTCACCAATGGTCTGGTTAACATAAAAACAGCCTAACCAGCTCTGCTAGGGTGATTAAAATGGTCAGTGAGCTGTTCTCTCATTTGTGTCTGGAAGTAGCTAGCAAGCTAGCCAACATTAGCCAGTTAGCTTGGGTGCTTGACTGCTGTTGTTAGGTCAGAATGCTCAAATCAACCCTACTCCTCGGCCAGAGCGTCCAGTGTGCTTTCTGAACGCTCCGAGAGCGAAAAGCTCTGAATATACGAACGGACAATCTGACAATGCTCTGAGTTTACTCCAGATGGAATTTACGAACACACCTGTAGCATAGAGAACAAACATGTCTCTGTCGCTAACAAATACACACCCAGAGGCGCCGTTTCTTGTGACTGGTTATTTTAATGCAGGGAAACTGAAATCCGTTTCACCAAATTTTTACCAGCAGGTCACCTGTGCAACTGAAGGTGACAAAACTCTAGATCACTTTAATTCCACACACAGAAATGCATACAAGGCCCTCCCTCGCCCTCCCCTTGGCAAATCAGTCCATAACTCCATCCTCCTACTTCCTGCTTACAAGCAAAAACTCAAGAAGTACCTGTGATGCGCTCAATACGGAAGTGTTCCAATGATCCGGACGCAAGGATACAGGACTGTTACACTAGCACAGACTGGAATATGTGACCATACTTGACTTTTTCCACAATTTGAATCGTTACAGAATTATTCTAAAATTGATTAAATTATACATTTTCCCTCAGCAATCTACACACAATAATAACCCAGAATGACAAAGCAAAAACAGGTTTTTAGAAATTTCTTATTTGCATAAGTATTCAGACCCTTTGCTATGAGACTTCGAAATTGAGCTCAGGTGCATCCTGTTTCCATTGATCATCCTTGAGATGTTTCTACAACTTGATTGGAGTCCACCTGTGGTAAATTTGATTGATTGGACATGATTTGGAAAGGCACACACCAGTCTACATGAGGTTCCACAGTTGACAGTGCATGTCGGAGCAAACACCAAGCCATGAGGTTAAATGAATTGTCCGTAGAGCTCCAAGACAGGATTGTGTTGAGGCACAGATCTGGGGAAGGGTACCAAAACATTTCTGCAGCATTGAAGGTCCCCAAGAACACAGTGGCCTCCATCATTCTTAAATGGAAGAAGTTTGGAACCACCAAGACTCATCCTAGAGCTGGTCGCCGGGCAAACTGAGCAATCGGGGAGATGTATTTTGAATACATTTGCAGTGTTTTTGCTCATTATGAGGTATTGTGTGTAGATTAGTGAGGAAAACATTTTTTAAATCCAATTTAGAATAAAACTTTAATTAATGTAACAAAACGTGGAAAAGTCAAGGGGTCTGAATACTTTCTGAATGCACTGTACATACCACAACCAGAAGCCAAGAATAACAGGCAACATCTGCACTCTGCTAAAGGCTATAATTGCCACTTTGACTGAGCAGGACACTAATCGGGGCGTTAATAAGAAATCTCGCTGCAACCTCAGATGAGCCATAAAACAGGCAAAGCGTCAATACAGGACTGAGATCGAATCCTACTCTGCTCGATGGATGTGGCAGGGCTTGCAAACTATCACGGATTACAATAGGAAACCCAGTCACGAGCTGCCCAGTGACGCAAGCCTACCAGACGAGCTAAATGCCTTCTATGCTCACTTCGAGGCAAGAAACACTGAACCATGCATGAGAACAGCAGCTGTTCCGGACAACTGTGTGATCTCTTTCTCCGCTACGGCTACTGATGTCAGTAAGACCTTTAAACAGGTAAACATTTGCAAGGCAGAGGGGCCAGATGGAACACCGGGATGCATGCTCAGAGCATGCACTGACCATCTGGCAAGTGTCTTTACTGAAATGCTTAACCTATCCCTGACCCGGTCTGTAATACCAACTTGTTTCAAACAGACCACTATAGTCCCCGTGCCCAAGAACACCAAGTTAAACTTCCTAAATGACTATCTCCCCGTAAAAGGCACATCTATAGCCATGAAAATCTTTGAAAGGCAGGTCACTGCTCACATCAACACCATCATCCCAGACATCCTGGACCCACTCCAATTCATATACCGCCCCAACAGATTCACAGATGACCCAATCTCTATTGCACTCCACACTGCCCTCACACAACTGGACAAAAGGAATACCTATGCTGTTCGTGGACTAGAGCTCAGCATTCAACACTCATCCCCTCCAAGCTCATCACCAAACTCAGGACCCTGGGACTGAACACCTCCCTCTGCAACTGCATCCTGGACTTCCATTAACACGGGGGCACCTCAGGGGTGTGTGCTTAGTCCCCTCCTGAACTCATCAGGTTTGGCGACGACAGGATGGTGGTAAACTGATCACTGACAACGATGAGGCAGCCTATAGGGAGGAGGTCAGAGACCTGGCAGTATGGTGTCAGGAAAACAATCTCTCCCTCCCTCAATGTCAGCAAGACAAAGGAGCTGATCATGGACTACAGGAAACGGAGGGGTGAGTATACCCCCATCCATATCGATGGGGCTGTAGAGGAGCGGGTTGAGAGCCTCAAGTTTCTCTGTGTCAACATCACTAAGGAATTAACATGGTCCACACACACCCACATAGTCATGAAGAGGGCACGACCTGATCTCTCCCCCCTTCAGGAGGCTGAAAAGATTTGGCCTGGGCCCTCAGATCCTCAAAAAGTTCTACAGCTGCATCATTGAGAGCATCTTGATGGCAAGCGGTACCAGTGAACCAAGTCTGGAACCAACAGGACCCTGAACAGTTTCTTCCCCCAAACCATAAGACCGCTAAACCAGACTGATCAAATGGCTCCCCCGACTGCCTGCATTTACCCTGTTTTGTGCTAACTATCTTGCACTGACTCTATGCACACACAGTGGACTCTACCCACACACTCACACATACTTACGCTAACCCCCAACACACACTTACACACCACACACATTCACTTTTTTTGCACTAACTCTCCTGCTCTGACTATATGCACACACACACTGGACTCTACCCACACTCTCACACATACTTACACTTACCCCACACACACACACATGCATACATACATATACAAGCACACACACAAAATACATACGTTCACACACACACATAACATGCCACACGTACACACACACACGCAAACACACACTCTCACACTCACCACATATGCTGCTGCTACTGTCTATTATCATCCTGTTGCCTATTCACTTTACCCCTACCTATGTACATAGCCACCTCAATTACCTCGAACCCCGGCACATCAACTGCTACTCCCTGTATATAGCCATGTTATTTTTGACTTGTTATTTGTTATTCACCTTGTATTCATTCCTAGTGGTACTATATATATATTTATCTTTAACTCTGCATTGTTGGAAAAGGGCCCGTAAGGAAGCATTTCACTGTTAGTCTACACCTGTTGTTAAGAAGCATGTGACGAATAACATATGGGTGGTAACTAAAATTCACTCGAAAGACGACGCACACCGCGAAATATGCAAACAAGGTAGAACAAATTCTGAAGTTAAATTGTAAGTTCACTCAACCTAAAATTACAAGTTGAGTCAACATTCAATTCAACTTGAAAATGTATGTTCTTTAAGATACATGCCCAAATGTTGAGCAAACACACAATCCTATTGTAGCAGGTTGCCTTACAATGGTGCGTTGAACATTTTTGTTGTTGTTGTTGCAGTGTAGGCCGGGATACAGTCGTAGAAATGTCTATCAAGTTTGAGTCACACAGACAACCAGGGTTTAAAATCCAGTCAGTTACACTGTACATATCAAAATTGGATAAATATCCAATTCCCTCTTCTGCCTATCTCTATATGTGATTGATTGGCTGTCCTTGATCGGAGGATTGATTGGTTGATTGACTGACTGATTGTCCTACTGTTCCCCTCTCTCCACTGTAGGTATGTGTCTCTCTAAAAGAGGTCTGTGTCTGTGGGTTCTGTTAGAGGTCAGAGAGAGGGGAGGAGGAGGCGGAGACCAAAAGCATGTCAATCAATCTGGCATCTCGCTGAGTGAACAAATGAAGTGTTGTGGTTCTTGGGGTGCAGGGTTAATGCAATTACTGTCCTCAGCAGCAGGGTAACAGCTGTGTGTGTGTGTGTGTGTGTGTGTGTGTGTGTGTGTGTGTGTGTGTGTGTGTGTGTGTGTGTGTGTGTGTGTGTGTGTGTGTGTGTGTGTGTGTGTGTGTGTGTGTGTGTGTGTGTGTGTGTGTGTGAGACAGAACAAGGCAGGCCAACATGAACATCGGCCATGCGCAGTAGATCATCTTCTGTATTTCGACATGTCGAATCAATGGGGAATTAGCAGAAATTGACGGCCAACGTTCTTTGGTCAGAGGCGATAGGACGGCCACCTGCTGTGCACAGCCAACGTTTGTGTTGGTCTGTCTTGTCCTTAAGAGAGAGAATAAGAGTGAGAGAAAGGTAGAACATTTGATAGAGAGAGGGGTAGAGAAATATGGAGAGGAGAGGGAAAACACAGAAGAGAAATGTTCTGACATTAATTAGCAGGGTACTGTGGGCCATGAAATCCAATAAGGCCATGATATGGGGCACATGTATGGGGAGCAGACCTTAAATCAGGTGTGTGTGTGTGTGTGTGTGTGTGTGTGTGTGTGTGTGTGTGTGTGTGTGTGTGTGTGTGTGTGTGTGTGTGTGTGTGTGTGTGTGTGTGTGTGTGTGTGTGTGTGTGTGTGTGTGTGTGTGTGTGACAGAGAAACATGAAAGTGCAGTCCAGTCTGCTAGGGGATGTCTGAAAGGTGGCCCTTTACTTCCTGTTTTGGATCACATGAGATAAACATAGACTAGGGTTACTGTCCTAATGAGAAACAGTCTCTATCTCTCTCTCTCTGTCTGTTCATTTGTGTGTGTTCGTGTGAGTGAGTGACAGAGAGAGAGAGAGAGAGACATCCAAATGAACTATGACCCCAACTTCAGAGCCAGATCACTTAGCTCCCTAATCAACCATCACAGTTTACACATTGTGCCTTTCAGGAGCAGGACTACTCTTAGAAAATAGATGCTATCTAGAACCTAAACGGGTCCTTCGGCTGTCCCCATAGGAAAACCCTTTGAAGAACCCTTGTTGGTTCTAGGTAGAAACCTTTTGGTTACAAGTTGAACCCTTTCCACAGAGGGTTCTACAAGGACCTCAAAATGGTTCTACCTGGAACCAAAAAGTTTTTTTATCTGTAACCAAAAAGGGTTGTCTTATGGGGACAGCCAAAGAACCCTTTTGGAACTCTTTTTTCTAAGAGTGTACCATTAACGTTAATGCTACCCAACTCAAAGAGAATTCCATTGTATTCACTTTTTTGAAATTCACATTCTAACTCAAATTTCTAATCCTCTTGGTGTGTGTGTGTGTGTGTGTGTGTGTACAGTAGGTGTATGTCTGTAACATGAATCCCCTAGGCTCTGGAGGCTATTCAACAGCATGTTTCAGTTGCATCAGTCCGGTCCTCGCTTATTTGTTATGGTTTCATACGAACATCTGAAAACACCGAGTCTGCTTTCACTTGGCAGGGGGTGTACTCCCCACTGCTGCTGGAGGATGGGAGAAAATAAAGAGTGAGTGGGAAGGAGAGGATGGAGAGGAGAGTGCTTTTGAGAGCGTGAGAGAGTTAGAGAGAAGAAGGTACACATACTGTCTTTTGCTGATGAAAGCATCTGTCATGGATCTTCTCTCCTTTAAGCGTCTCTACACTCATCTCTCCATCTGTTCATCTCCTCGTTGTGAGGCGTGCTCAGAAATGTGCAATATAACACATAACACTCTAATACCCAACAATGCCCAATGTACTGTGTGCCGTAATGAGAAAGAGTGTCTGTCTATCCCCAGAGGGGACTGAAATCAATAGTGCATCATTCATTTGTGTGTGTGTGAGTGTGTGTGTGTGTGTGTGTGTGTGTGTGTGTGTGTGTGTGTGTGTGTGTGTGTGTGTGTGTGTGTGTGTGTGTGTGTGTGTGTGTGTGTGTGTGTGTGTGTGTGTGTGTGTGTGTGTGTGTGTGTGTGTGTGTGCGTGCGTGCGTGCGTGCGCGCACGCGCTTGTGTGTGTCTTAGAAAGTCAACTACAAATCTATATCATATCTTACACTAGCAATCTATATTACATCATGTCTCCTATTATAGATCACTATCTATCTCCCCCTCCGTTACAATCTGATGCTGCTCCCCGATGTCTGCTTGCCCTTTAGAGAATTAAGGTAATGCCTGAGATACAATGCACACGCACGCAAATACACACACGCACGTGCACCCACGGTTGTCTGAAGAAAGAAGAAGTAGCTAGTGTGTTGACAGAAGGGAGTGCTCGTGGTGTCAGGCTTGTGATCAGTGGTGCTTCTAGTAAAGTCCCATTTACTGGAGACGAAGGTGAGGAACGCAACACAACCCTCTTGGTTTGACTGGGACTCTCCCGTTGCCGTACCATATTCTCCTACCGTGTCAAACATTTCCATTGCAACAATATACAGAATGAAACATATGTACATGAGTTTGGAAATTGCCCCAAATTGGGATTCCTTAGCAACGGAATAGAGGAAAAGAAAGAAGTGTGAAGGAGAAAATAGTAAATGGGGACATTACTGTGGTTGGAAAATACAACCAACATTTTCAGGTAATAGCAGGAGATTGGGTGAATGGACTCCCTGTTATGGGATTTTTATGAATAATGACTAAATTATGTATACATTTAACTTAGAACTATAACTAAACGGGAAATAAATTCCTCTAACACTCCCATAGATTATCTGCACTTCAATTCAACATTTATAACCACAGAGACCCTTGTTGATAGAAATAACCACTAGGTCTACATAAGGCAAAGCTGACCAAATACATGCTGGGGTATATCAGAGTCGGTTCTCATAGCTAGTCTGACTATGACACACAAGGAAAGATCCGACAGCTTCAACAATATTTACACAAGATCAAGTGTATCAAAGACAGCGTTTCGAACATTCCACTACGGCTGGAGAAAAAGAGCCATTGTCATTGAATATCGGGCACTCAGAGCTGAGGACCTGCCACCCGCTAGTCAAACACAGACCGGACAATCACGGATGTTTGGACTGAAACATGATACACCCTGGAGAGAGAGAGAGAAGAAGAAAAAGAAGAATGAGAGAGAGAGAGATGGAGAAAGGGCAACGGTGAATGGAGAGATGAGAGAGAGAGGGGAACGGGTACACTTTCACAGCCAGCAGTCCAATCAATGGAGAAAGAGAAGAATTGAGTCATTTGCAGTCAAGTCGATTCAGTGAACTTGCTCAGGCAGCCATGGCGGCAGGGGAAGAATTGGCTGTGAGGTCATGTGAAAAGACCCCAAAAGCAGTGAAACTTCATGGATATGTCACAGACTGGGTATCAATCCTATGTCATCTGTGGGCCTCAAGACCATGTTAGCCCATTGAGCTAAAGCCTACAGGCAATTGTTCTGGTAGATAACATGAGGCCTCAGGATCAAGGTAAGGCTACTCGTTACATGTTCACCAAACCCCCTCCACTACATGAGCACATTTCACTTGTTATAGTACTGTAGCGCTTGACTGCAGAATAGAAGAATAGAAGAGTGCCTGAGAGAAAGAAATGAAAAGTGAGTAGAGATGGAGAGAGT
Source organism: Salvelinus alpinus (assembly GCF_045679555.1). NCBI lineage: Eukaryota > Metazoa > Chordata > Actinopteri > Salmoniformes > Salmonidae > Salvelinus > Salvelinus alpinus. The sequence goes on along the minus strand of NC_092115.1, from coordinate 38,250,038 downwards.
TGTGTCCTTTATGGGCTCCCTACCCCTCTATCTCAGTTGGGATGAGTTGAATATTGATAAGACAGACTATAGAGGAGGGGATTTGTATTTGAAATCGATGACTTTGTTGTCTCCGCCCAAGGAAAAGATAAACACAGACTCTGCCCAGAGATACTTAGGAGATAAAACACATTTTAACAATGTCAAATATTCTATTTACTGTAAGAGCTGCTGGTTCATCAGTCAGCCTGGCAATAAAATGTTCTTCCTTAGCAGCTGTAGCCAGAGAGGAACACCACAACACCATATCCATGTCCCCATGTGTCCTGCAGTATTGAGGATAACACCGTATGTGTCCATGAATGAACTCTTCACATGCCAGAACCTGCATGCAAGGTCAACCGTTACATAGCCCTACTACACACAAATAATCCAGACCCTACCCCCCCCCCGTCATAGGGTAGTAATCTACAGAGGTCAGAGCAGAGCAGACAGTCTTCATGGAACACTAACACAGTCTGCCTGTCACATCTCCCCTGCTTCATTACTGAGAGAGAGAGAACTCCACCTCTACCTCACCTCTCGCACGACCAGCTTTTCCCTAAACCTCTCAACCCCCTAACCCAACCCATCTTTCCCCCTCTATAGAAAGAAACCAGAACCACTACCGTATGTTAATACCAGGACAGATTGCCAATCACGATGGAGTGCCAAAACCAACCACAGCAGTTGATACCACTGCAACATTCCAAGACCACACTCCAGGCTCCAAAACCACACTCCATCACCAAATCACATGAGGAATATAAATACATATACAGTAAAGCCTGGAAATGTGTTCATTTTCCAGTAGACATGTGTTCAACATCCACTGAAGTAGCTTGCAAGTTTACTAGATAGCTACAGTAGTTGCCTTGGTAAGCAAACAGACCTGTTAGTTTAGCTGACCAAACCCTCAGTCCTACAGTAGCTTGCTATTATGAAAATCGAATTCAACAATACCAATACTGTTTTCAATTCGAATTTTGCTTTCAAAAGCAGCTCAAACAAAACATGTAAAAATGTACTGTAGCCATTGAATTCTATCGTGCAACTATACCGTGCGTTATAGGGAACTAATGCAGGCTCTAGAATGTCCTTCAAGCCAATCAGAAAGGAGTATTCAACAATGCCATGGTATAATTAAGTGATTATACCCGAGAAGCCGGTGTTTGGACGATATATTGGCACAGGTGATGTTGGGCCCGAAACGAAATCGATGGCCGGCAAAGCGTGCCAATATATCCTCCAAACACAGGCTTCAAGGGGGATTAACACTTTTATACAACGGGTTACCAACATATTCAAATAATGAATGACATATTTTCATAAAAAAAGTTATTTTGATTAATTTATTCATACTCTTTCATCATTCCAAAAGATATAGTCCCGACACAAGTCAAGGGTTGCTACCCAAGCCGGCTGGTTGTTCATTCTATCAGTTTGGTTGCCAGAGACGCAACCCAGTGGTTCAGTCTTCTTGTTCCTTATCTATGGACAAGACCCAGTTGTTCATTCTAAATGTTCCATTGCCATACTGGCTGGCAACGTCCTTATCCCTTGGTTGCTAGCCATCTACGGCTAACATACTGTACAGTCACGTCAAAAAGTGCAGCCAGAATAACAGCAAAGTAGCTGCATTTGCATTTGTTTAAGCTGGTGACATTTATTTGAATACATCCATTACAATGAGCTAATGAGGCACGATTTCGCCTGGCATAGAACATTTGTTCACTCGTCAGTACACTGTTGTTCAGAGGAGCTAGCCAACAACACAGTAAACACAATAACTTCAAACTGAAGCTGGAAAGACTGCAAACTAGCTGCACTTTGTTTCATTTTACCTTTTTCTCAATTGACATTTCTTTGTATATATCCATAATGATGCTAGCTGATTCATGATTTTGACTGGCTGAGAAATTCTGCCTGCCTGCCTGTCTGTCTCATCCCGACTCGTTCATTACTATGGGACAGCTGGAGATCGAATTTGAATATTGAAACAATGTTACAAATGTCGGGGAGACAGAGAACAAGGTTAATTTAAATCTTTGCTGTTGAAAACGAAATGTTAGTCTAAAAAAAATGTGAGATAATGTCTAGATGTTTTTTATAGTGGAGATCAAGTTTATAAATTGCTTGGCTGGGCTGATGAGACAGTTGATTGAGCAGTCAGATGGAACAGACTAAATAGGTATTTTAACATCCAAGAAATAGACGGTAGTAACTTATGGAATCGACACCAGCTGGAATGTACTTTTAACCAATCTGCATTCAGGATTACACCCCACCCATTGTATAACAGCCAGTGTCTATTCCGCAAGTTACCACCGGCTAAATCTCGGATTACAGGCAACATCCGCATCGAGCTAAAGGCTAGAGCTGCCGCTTTCAAGGACACTTATAAGAAATCCTGCTATGCCCTCAGATGAACCATCAAACAAACAAACAAGCAATAAAGGATTAAGAATGAATCCTACTACACTGACTTTGATGCTCGTCGGATCTGGCAGGGCTTGAAAACTATTACGGACTACAAAGTGTAACCCAGACATGAGCTGCCCAGTGAAACAAACTAAATGCCTTTTATGCTCACTTCGAGGCAAGCAACACTGAAGCATGCATGAGAGCACCAGCTGTTCTGGACAACCGTGTGATAATGCTCTCGGTAGCTGATGTGAGCAAGACCTTTAAACAGTTCAACATTCACAAAGCCGAGGGGCCAGATGGTTACCAGGATGTGTACTAAAAGCATGCGCGGAACAACTGTCAAGTGTCTTCACTGACATTTTCAACCTCTCCCTGACTGAGTCTGTAATACCTACATGTTACAAGCAGACCACCATAGTCCCTGTGCACAAGGAAGCGAAGGTAACCTGCCTAAATTACTACCGCCTTGTAGCACTCACGTCGGTAGCCATGAAGGGCTTTGAAAGGCTGGTCATGGCTCACATCAACAGCATCCTCCTGGATACCCTAGACCCACTCCAATTTTCTTACCGACCCAACAGATCCACAGATGACGCAATCTCAATCGCACTCCACACTGCCCTTTCCCACCTGGACAAAAGGAACACCTATGTGAGAATGCTTTTCATTGACTACAGCTCACCATTCAACACATGGCCAAACACAACTCCAACGCCATCATTAAGTTTGCTGACGATACAACAGTGGTAGGCCTGATCACCGACAACAAGAAACAGCCTATAAGGAGGAGGTGTGTGGTGTGTGCCAAGACAACAACCTCTCTCTCAATGTGAGCAAGACAAAGGAGCTCATCATGGACTACAGGAAAAGGCGAGCCGAACAAACCCCCATTAACATCGACGGGGCTGTAGTGGAGCGGGTCGAGAGTTTCAAGGTCCTTGGTGTCCACATCACCAACAAACTATCATGGTCCAAACACACCAAGAAAGTCGTGAAGAGGGTACAACAACACCTTTTCCCCCTCAGGAGACTGAAAAGATTTGGCATGGGTCCCCAGATCCTAAAAAAGTTCTACAGCTGCACCATTGAGAGCATCCTGACCGGTTGTATCACCACCTGGTATGGCAACTGCTCGGCGTCTGACCGTAAGGCGCTACAGAGGGTAGTGCGTACGACCCAGTTCATCACTGTCAGAGGAAAGCCCCAAAAATTGTCAGAGACTCCAGTCACCCAAGTCATAGACCGGAGTGCCAAGTCTAGGACCAAAAGGCTCCTTAACAGCTTCTATCGCCAGCCATAAGTCTGTTGAACAATTAATCACATGGCCACCGGACTACTTACATTGACATCACCCCCCCTCCATTTGTTTTGTACACTGCTGCTACTCGCTGTTTATTATCTATGCATTGTCACTTCATAGTCACTTCCATGTCTCAATTGTTTACCTACATATACAAATTACCTTGACTAACCTGAACCCCGCACATTGAATCGGTACCGGTACCGCCTGTATATAGCCTCGCTATTGTTATTTTATTGTGTTACCAAATGAACTAAGTAAAAAATAGGAAAATATTTACTTTTTATCAACTCTTCTTGAACTGCACTCTTGGTTAAGGGCTTGTAAGTAAGCATTTCACGGTAAGGTCTACACTTGTTGTATTCGGCGCACGTGACAAATAAAGTTTGATTTGATTATAATAGAACTTAATTTCAATGTGATTCCTGAAATGACTCCTATCCTGGCAATGTTCTGGCATGTTGTCATGGGAGCAAAGTGTGCAAACTATAAAACCTTCAACAGACCATGGTTGTAGGGTGTTTTGCTGTGCTGTGTAAATAAATCGTATCTAACTCAATATACAATCTCAATTTTGGGCAAGCTACGCCATCATATCAGATTTATATTTATATTACTTTATCACTGGTTCCCACATCCCAAAAAACTCCTAACCTTTCGTTGATTTCTTATGGGGGTTTATCATATCCATGGTAACGTGATAAGAACAGTGATGGCCCAAAAAACCATGAGTGGGCTGATAGGGGTGACGCAATGCATGATGGGTAGGTACATACGGAGTCACCTCCCACACAGGACCAACTCTTCGTCTCCGTCTCGTTCTCTCCCTCTGGAGTTCAAACACTTCCCATCTGCTTTGATCTGCTCTCTCCATCCATCTCCCTCTCTATCCCTCCCTCCCTCTCCCTCTCTCTCTCTCTCTCTCTTTCTAACTGATTCTGTCATTCTCTTTCACCCCCCCTCTCTCTGTTTGTTGTTTCTCTGCTGCTTTCTTCCTCCTCTCCTTTGTTCTCCGGCTCAAAGAATAAAAGAGTTTTCCCTGCAGATGAAACGTTTGCTTTGTTACGCCCCATTTCCCCCCTGATACAGAACATGCAGACTACACAGAAATGAAGAGGGGAGCGGGAGAGAGAGAAAGGGAGAGAGAGAGAGATATGAGAGACTGTAAGGGAGAGGGAGGGGTGGGAGCTCTGTTAACATGTCCACATAGTCATGTGCAAAATATCTGCAGAAAACATGTGAAGCAGGTATAGTCATATGTGAATGAAACACCAATAGGATGTGGTGGGGAAGTACAGAACAGCTCATGTCATCACCATGAATGGGCTGTTTCACACAGTCCTCCAGCACAGTGGAATATGAGGAGGACCTTCGCCACCACAAGCCACTGTTTGGTTTATCAGAGTATACAATAAAAATACACATTAGACAAACGTGTCCACACACATAATCACACATGCATGCATCCACATTCACATACTCCGCAAAAAGTGAAATCTAAGAAAGCCTACATTAAATATCTTATGTTGAGTGATAATTCACTTAAAATGTGCTTTTTTTCATGTTTTTTCTTACCAAGCTAAATTATCTAACGTCGATCGCAGATATCCTTGCTTATTTTAACCTAAAAAAGGCTTAATACAAGTAAATCATCTTTAATTGAGTTATTAACCTAAAATAGCTTGAAAAATATATTGAAATAAGATAAATTACTTGTATTAAGCATTTTTTATGTTAAAATAAGCTAAATTATGTTAGATAACAATATTGTTAGATAATTTAGCTTGATAAGAAAAGACAAGAAAATAAGAAAAGCAAATTATCACTCAATATAAAATATTTAGGCTTGCTTAAATTTCATTTTTTGCAGTGTGCATACGACCATACATAAAATACACTAGAGTATAGCAAAAATCTGGAACATGGACTTTAGAAGGTGTCGAAAGCGTTCCACAGGGATGCTGGCCCATGTTGTCTCCAATTCTTCCCACAGTTGTGTCAAGTTGGCTGGATGTCCTTTGGGTGGTGGACCATTCCTGATACACACATGAAACTGTTGAGCGTGAAAAAACCGAGCATTTTTGCAGTTCTTGACACAAACTGCTGCTCCTGGCACCTAGTACCATACACCGTTCAAAGGCACTTAAATCTTTTGTCTTGCCCATTCACACTCTGAATGGCACACATACACAATCCATGTCTCAATTGTTTCAATGCTTAAAAATCCTGCTTTAACCTGTCTCCTCCTGTCTCCTTTAACAAGTAACATCAATAAGGGATCATAGCTTTCACCTGGATTCACCTGGTCAGTCTATGTCATGGAAAGAGCAGTATATATTGAAAATGTTATCATCTGTTTCTCATAATCATAAATCAATGTACTTCTGTGTGTTTTTTGTGTGTGTGGGTGTGTGCTGTAGCCTAGTGGGTGAGCGCTGAGAGGGAGATTTCAGGCCTCAGTTAGAGACTGGACTGCTAATCTCTATGGGGGGAATTCCGACCCGAGTTTAGCGTACGTAAATGGAAAATAATTCATTTTTTATGCACTTTTCTCTCTACGAGTAATCTGACCATGAATTTAAGCATGAGAATAGCATGCTAATCACCCGCTATTTGTTTTGGGGTGTAGATCAAAGAAATGAAGGTGTGGTGGAGGTATCTCTACAGGTACACCGTATTCCGACCTTGACTTAATTCTCTAATAACTCCACCACCTTCATGTGCGATGAAACGATGGCTAGGTCAAGCAACCTTTCGGTTCCAAGTGGAACAACATCTACTTCATTTTTTCAGATAGAAATAACACAATTTTCCATGCACTGTAATTTACAAATTGATGAGAGCTATTGATAAAAGCTAGGTAAATGAGTAAGGGGATCGCATGGGCGGATTGGCCATCTGGCAATTCTGAATTCTGGCAAATGCCAGAAGGGCCGGACCAGATTTTATTGGTTGGCTGGTCGAAATTGACCCCAAAAATATGGGATAGTTATTTTTATTGACTTTTGCGCAATTTCTCTGTTGTCATAATTATCTGTATTGAGTATTTTACCAGATGGGCAGCCCCGGTTTTAAGATTGGCTCATTTGGCGCAAATTCACATCCAAAGTCAAATGCACATCATCAAAGATAGTGAGACACGTTTTGACTGTCTGTCATTCACTCAGTCAAAACAGAAGGTGGTGCCAATGTGTGAAGTTAACCAACTTATTGGCTAAAAGTTCTGGTTCTGCTGGTCTGAGTGCTGTGTCTGTGTCTGATAAATGACAGATCAGCTGCTGTGGTGCAGTCGAGGTAGGAAGTAAACGGAGAAAGACACACTTATAGTGCATTCGGAAACTATTCAGACCCCTTGACACTACTCACATTTTGTTACATTACAGCCTTATTCTAAAATGGATGAAATCATTTGCTTCCCTCATCAATCTACACACAATACTCCATAATGACAAAGCAAAAACAGGTTTTTAGACATTTTTGCAATTTTATTAAAAACAAAAAACCTGAAATATTACATTTACATAAGTATTCAGACCCTTTACTCAGTTATTGTTGAAGCACCTTTGGCAGAGATTACAGCCTCAAGTTTTCTCGGGTATGACGCTACAAGCTGGGAATACCTGTATTTGGGGAATTTCTCCCATTTTTCTCTGCAGATCTTCTCAAGCTCTATTCAGGTTGCATGGGGAGCGGCGCTGCACAGCTACTTTCAGGTCTCTCCAGAGATGTTAGATCGGGTTCAAGAGACATTCAGAGACTTGTCCCGAAGCCACCCCTGTGTTTTCTTGGCTGTGTGCTTAGGGTCATTGTCCTGTTGGAAGGTGAACCTTTGGCCCAGTCTGAGGTCCTGAGTGCTCTGGAGCAGGTTTTCATCAAGGAATCCTCTGTACTTTGCTCTGTTCATCTTTCTCTTGGTCCTGACTAGTCTCCCAGTCCCTGCCACTGAAAAACATCCCCACAGCATGATGCTGCTACCACCATGCTTCACTGTAGGGATGGTGCCAGGTTTCCTCCAGACATTACGCTTGACATTCAGGCCAAAGAATTCGATCTTGTTTTCATCAGACCAGAGAATCTTGTTTCTCATGGTCTGAGAGTCTTTAGGTGCCTTTTGGCAAACTCCAAGCAGGCTGTCATGTGCCTTTTACTGTTGAGTGGCTTCCGTATGGCCACTCTACCATAAAGGTCTGATTGGTGGAGTGCTGCAGAGATGGTTGTCCTTCTTGAAGGTTCTCCCATAGCCACAGAGGAACTCTGGAACTCTGTCAGAGTGACCATCGGGTACTTGGTCACCTCACTGACCAAGGCCCTTCTCCCCGATTGCTCAGTTTGGCTGGGCGGCCAGCTCTAGGAAGAGTCTTGGTGGTTGCAAACTTCTTCCATTTAAGAATGATGGAGGCCACTGTGTTCTTGGGGATCTTCAATGCTGCAGACATTTTTTGGTACCCTTCCCCAGATCTGTCAATCGACGAAATCCTGTCTAGGAGCTCTACGGACAATTCCTTCCACCTCATGGCTTGGTTTTTGCTCTGACATTCACTGTCAACTATGGGACCTTAAATAGACAGGTGTGTGCCTTTCCAAATCATGTCCAATCAATTGAATTTACCAAAGGTGGACTCCAATCAAGTTGTAGAAATATCTCAATGATGATCAATGGAAACAGGATGCACCTGAGCTCAATTTCGAGTCTCATTGCAAAGGGTCTGAATACTTATGTAAACAAGGTATTTCTGTTTTTCTTGTTAATAAATGTGTACACATTTCTAAAAACCTGTTTTGGCTTTGTCATTATGGGGTATTGTGTGTAGATCGATGAAAATATATATTTTTTATCCATTCTAGTGATTCTGTCGAGAAAATTCAAATTAATGGTTGACCAAATTTAAAGTAATGGCTATATAGAAAAATGTACTGAAAACCCTATTGAATGAAAACTCCATGAGAAAATCTGTTGGACAGGAAGTGGAAGTGTTTTCAGCATTTAAATTACATTTAATTCAGCGTGTGCAAGGGAATCAAACCTGCAAAGCCTGTCAACTACTGTGAAGTGCATAGGAAAGGCGTGCGTAAGAAAGGCATACCTTTCCTAAGTCTGAATCAGGCCCTATGAGAGGAGGACTCATACTGACACACACGCATGCATGCAGAAATACACCCACATACACCCACATTTCTTCATTGCCAGTTAGCCCTCATTTCATTGCCACTGAGCCTTGTCATCAGCATGCACAAGTACCTGCCCACCCACCTGCTCCTGCCTCACTGGGGCATCACGTATCATCACCCTGTGCCAGAATCTCCTAACAACATCATTGGGCTTTTATTCGCTCTCAGTAACAGGTCCCTGGAGTCCAGTAAGTCACGGTTTCCTGTGGGCCACTGCAACTGCTATGGCCCCCATGGAAACTGTAAAGAGCCAAGGCTCATGAGGGATGATTGGCAGGAAGTGAGTAATTATTACGCACCATTAACACCCGAAACCTGGCAAAAACACACTGACACCCAACCAATACATTTGAAAACCTTCACAACTGATGAAGAGAAAGAGGAAAAGAGAAAGAGAATGGAGTCTTCAGCTCTGTCTGAGTTTAAAACAGTTTTGACAAGGTGATGACAGAGGGCTTGTGTCTGGACGTCTGGCAGGAGAAAGTAGTTGTGGGGACAGGAAGAGAAGAAGAGGGGGAGAGACACACACACACACAAAGGGAATCTAAGGGGATAGAGAGAGATGAGGAAAGAGAGAAATACTCATAGGACCGGTGGTGTGTGAAATTGGGGGAGAAGTACCTTCAGTTCAGAGAGAATGAAGCATACTGCACAACATGGCAAGGATAAAGAACAGGTCAAAAAGGTCACTGATACTAGGACAAGATAGACTGTTTGGAAGCCTAGTGGTGCTGCACAGACAGACATACACACATACGCGCACACACACTCCATGCCTTGAAAATGTAAATAAACACCAATCGCCGTGATGACAACCAGGCCGTGATGACAGCCATGGATGTCCGGAGAGCGCCACCAGAAGGAAGTTACAACGTCACAGAACAGGAAGAGACCTCGGCGGTGGCAAGCGGCGTGTGTTTCCTGGGCCAATGTGATGCTATCCAGACCTCATCCCAAATTCCCGAACCAACCCCAAGGCACTCTGATCAGCTTCCGATAACTGCCACAAAAACACTGCAATCATTCTTCACCTTCCCTCTCTCTCTGAACCACTTTAGTCCCCCCCCCCTCTTTGCCCCTCCTGCGCTCTCTCAAGGTTCTTGAACCTGTCCCTGTTTCTCTGTGTTTTTTTAACCCAGTAGTCTACCCAGCATTTTGCCCATAGTATTTCCTCTGTCTCTCTCTGTCTCTCTCATACCTTTCATGCCTCTACAAAGCCTCATGGGCATTCAGTGTATTTTCTTCCCAGACTCATTGACTTACTGCACCATATAATTAGCCATTTCTGCATGTAGGGTTTATTGTCTTTCTTAGAAGGCGTCCATCATATTTCTTCCTTGCTTTCCAACAATATGTTTTATGTCTCTTTCTCAACCAAACATGAGTTAGAATCTATGATAGAGAAGAGATGAAAAGAGAGAAAGGGGGAGCGAGAGAAAGAGAGAAGAGAAATAGGAATCTTGTTTTCATTAAAGGAGAAGATTGGACCAGCAGCCTGTGATCCCTGTCCATCAGAGATTCCATTATGGCAAGACAGGGCTGAGTTAACACCCGCAATGACATACACACACACACACACGCACACACACACACACACACACACACACACACACACACACACACACACACACACACACACACACACACACACACACACACACACACACACACACACACACACACACACACACACACACACACACACACACACACACACACTCAGAGTCATATTCGTGTAAAGTTTAGAGATGATCTGATGTCAAGTGCTGCCTCACCTAAAGCCTATTCTGGTGGGAAGCTGCTATAGACCACCAAGTGCTAACAGTCAGTATCTTGATAATATGTGTGAAATGCTTGATAATGTATGTGATATCAACAGAGATGTATATTTTCTGGGTGATCGAAATATTGACTGGCTTTCATCAAGTTGTCCACTTCAAACTGTAACCAGTGCCTGCAACCTGGTTCAGGTTATCAGTCAACCTACTAGGGTATTTAAAAACAGAACAGGAGCTAAATCCTCCTCGTGTATTACCACATCTTTACTAATGCTGCAGAAATCTACTCTAAAGCAGTATCCACACCCATTGGATGTATTAATCATAATATAATTGCAAAATCTAAAGAAAAGAAAAAAAAATTCAAAGACTGGACATAAAATTGTGTATAAACAATCATACAAGAGTTTTTGCATTGATTCCTATGTTGAAAATGTGAAAAATATTTGTTGGTCTGAAATGTGTAATGAGGAACATCCTGACATAGTACTTGAAGCATTTATGAAATTGCTTCTTCCGCTTACTGACAGGCACATGAAGAAACTGACTGTTAAAACCGCCAAATCCCCATGGATAGATGATGAACTGAGAAAACTGTATGGCTGAGAGGGGAGAGGCAAAGAGAATGGCAAATAAGTCAGGCAGCACAGCAGACTGGCAAACATACAGTCAATTGAGAAATCAAGTAACTAAACTAAACAAAAATGAGAAAAAACTATACCATGGAACAAAGATAAATTATATAAAGAATGATAGTGGAAAGCTCTGCAGTACCTTAAATGAAATTCTAGGCACAAAAGCTAACGCAGCTCCATCCTTCATTGAGGCTGATGGCTCATTCATAACAAAACCCTTTGATATTGACAACCACGTTTTTGTTGACAAGATTAGTGAATTTAGGCATGTATGCAAACAACAAATGCTGAGCCTTCATATTCATGCATAACGGTATAGGGGCACAAGGCGAGGCCCAAATGCAGACACAGGAGGCATGCGGTAGAGCTCCGATATTTATTATAACAAAGGGAGTAGGCAAAGGCAGGTCCGGGACAGGCGAGAGTTCATAAACCAGGTCAGAGTCCAAACAATACCAGACGATAGGCAGGCTCGAGGTCAGGCCAGGCAGGGGTCAGAAACCAGATTTGAGTCCAAACAGTACAAGGGGATAAGCAGGCTGGTAGTCAGAACAGGCAGAGTGGTCAGGCAGGCGGGTTCAGAGTCAGGACAGGCAAGGGTCGAAACCAGGAGGACTAGAAACAAACAGAGACTGGGGAAAAATAGGAGCAAGGAAAAACGCTGGTTGACATGGCAAACAAGATGAACTGGCACAGAGAGACAGGAAACACAGGGATAAATACACCGGGGATAATAAGCGACACCTGGAGGGTGTGGAGACAATCACAAGGACAGGTGAACCAGATCAGGGTGTGACAGTACACCTCCTCTAGGACCGCCACCTGGCGTCCTACCTGGGTGCATACCTGGTTGACCGGGGTGTCGGCGGTGGAAGTCGGTGATGAGGGCTGGATCCAGGATGTCTCTAGCGGGAACCCAGCACCTCTCCTCCGGGCATTAACCCTCCCAGTAAACCAGGTACTGGAAACCCTTGCCCCGTGGTCGAACACCCAGGAGGCGTTTTACAGTGTAAGCCGGATGGCCATCAATGACACGGGGAAGACAAATGACTGACAGAAGACGAAGGACTGTGAGACACGGGCTTAATCCTAGACACATGGAAAGTAGGGTGAATATGGAGGGTACGGGGTAACAAGACATGGACAGCAGGGGAACTAAGGACTCCAGAGATAGGAAAAGGACCAATGAAATGGGGGGACCGTTTGCGGGACTCTACCCGAAGGGGCAGGTCCCGTGTGGACAGCCATACCCTCTGCTCAATGCGGTAGCGCGGAGCTGGAGACCTGCGGCGGTCCGCTTGTCGACGAGACCTGGAGTTGGTCTTGAGAAGTGCTACCCGAGCTCTTCTCCAGGTACATTGACAGCGGCAGATGAACATCTGGGCCGAGGGTACGCTGACTTCCGGTTCTTGCTCTGGGAAGAGTGGAGGCTGGTATCCCACGGAGCACTCAAAAGGGGAGAGTCCCGTGGCTGAACAGGGAAGGGTGTTCCGGGCATACTCCACCCAGACCAGTTGTCGGCTCCAAGTAGTGGGGTTGGTTGAGATCAGGCATCCTACGGCGGTCTCCAGGTCCTGGTTAGCTCGCCTCGACTGGCCGTTAGATTGGGGATGGAATCTGGAGGATAGGCTGGCCGACGCCCCAATAAGGGTGCAGAATGCCTTCCAGATCTGAGACGAAAACTGAGGACCCCGGTCAGAAACCATATCCACCGGGAATCCATGGTTCCAGAAGACGTGCTGCACCATGAGCTGGGCCGTTTCCTTGGCAGAGGGAAGTTTGGGAATGAATGACGGTGTTGCCATCAGACGGGGGAAGCCCAGTAACATAGTCCAGAGAGATATGGGACCAGGGATGGTAGTGGCTGAAGAAGGCCAGAAGGAACTTGCCGTGGAGTCTTTTTCTGAGCACACACTGTGCATGCGGCGACAAAGGCAGAGACCTCAGGAACCATTGTGGGCCACCAGAAACGTTGTCGGAGGAATGCTAGGGTACGGCGGGAACCTGGATGACAGGTCAGCCTGGAGGAATGAGCCCATTCCAGGACCCGGGACTGGACTGAGTTAGGGACAAACAGCCGGTTAGCCCGGGCCGCCTTCAGGTCCAGGCTGGGAATGTTGTGCCTTGCGAACCAGGGTCTCAATCCCCCAACCCACTGAGGCTGCAAGGCATGAGGCAGGGAGAATGGTTTCGGAGACCGAGGGTGTGGCAGAGGAACTGTATAGGCGGGAGAGGGCGTCAGGCTTCACATTCTTGAACCCAGGGCGGTAGGAAATGGTGAAATTGAATCTTGTAAACAAGAGAGCCCACCGGGCCTGCCTGGAGTTAAGGCACTTGGCTATACGGAGATATTCCACATTTTTATGGTCGGTCCAGGCCAAGAATGTCTGTTCTCCTCCTTCCAGCCAGTGCCTCCACTCTTCCAACACCATCTTGACCGCCAGGAGTTCTTGGTTGCCCAAGCCGTAGTTCCTCTCTTAAGGATTGAGATGATGGAACAGGAAAGCACAGGGATGAAGCTTTTGGTCCTGTGCAGATTGCTGGGACAGGATGGCAACAACTCCAAAGTCAGAAGCACAAATTGATGGGACAGGTCCGGATGGACAAAGGTCTATTATTGAGTAATGTGGCGATTCAGCAAGTTGAGGATACTAAACTGCTGGGTGTTACCCTAGATAGCAAGCTATCATGGTCCTTTAACATATAGACTAAATGGTTGCTAAAATGGGAAGAGGTGTGTCCATGATAAGGCATTGCTCTGCTTTCTTGATATCTCAGTCAACCAGACAGGTCCTACAGGCCCTAGTATTGTCGCACCTGGACTACTGTCCAGTTGTATGATCATGTGCGGCAAAGAAGTACATAGGCAAGTTGCAGTTGGTCCAGAACAGAGCAGCACTTATTGCACTTAGATGTACACAGAGGGCGAATGTCAATGACATGCATGTCAGTCTCTCCTTGCTCAAAGTTTAGGAGAGATTGACTGCATCACTATTGGTCATTGTGCGAGGTGTTAATGGGTTAAAATTATCAAACTGTCTGTTCAAGCAGTTGGTACACAGTTTGGACACTCATCGGTACCACACAAGACATGCAACCAGAGGTCTTTTCCCAGTCCCAAGGTCCAGAACACAAGCTGGGAAACACACAGTATTAAATAGACTTATGACTAAATGGAACTCTCTGCCACCCCAGGTGACTCAAGCTTGCAATACAAACAGATAAAAAAAACAGATAAAAGAACACCTTATGGCACGACAGGGACACACAGACACCTTTATGTATTTTGTATTGTATTTTGCATTGTATTATGTATGTGATACGTGGTTGAATACCACTGTAATGTGTGATTGTCTCACCTGGCTATCTTAGAGCGACCCCACTGGCTGTGGGTCGCACTGGATGAGAGCGTCTGCTAAATGCCTCGGCAACATTGGGGATCCTAATAAATATTAAATACTCACACACACACAAACCTACAATGACATGCACACACACACAAACACACACACACACACACACGCACGCACGCACGCACGCACGCACGCACACACACACACACACACACACACACACACACACACACACACACACACACACACACACACACACACACACACACACACACACACACACACACACACACACACACACACACACACACAGCTTTGTTTTCTTTAAATGTCAAATCAAATCAAATTGTATTAGTCAAATACAGTGAAATGCTTCCTTACAAGCCCCTAACCAACAACGCAGTTAAAAAACTATGAAAAATAATAAGAAATAAAAGGAACAAGTAAGTAAAGAGCAGCAGCAATGCAAATAGTCCGGGTAGCCATTTGATTAGATGATCAGGAGTCTTATGGCTTGGGGTTGGTAACTGTTTAAAAGCCTCTTGGACCTAGACTTGGCACTCCGGTACCGCTTGCCGTGTGGTAGCAGAGAGAACAGTCTATGACTAGGGTGGCTGGAGTCTTTGACGATTTGTCGGGCCTTCCTCTGACACCGCCTGGTATAGAGGTGCTGGATGGCAGGAAGCTTGGCCCCAGTGATGTACTGGGCCGTACACACTACCCTCTGTAATGCCTTGTGGTCAGAGGCCGAGCAGTTGCCATACCAGGCAGTGATGCAACCAGTCAGGACGCTCTCGATGGTGCAGCTGTAGAACCTTTTGAGGATCTGAGGACCCATGCCAAATCTTTTCAGTCTCCTGAGGGGGCATAGGTTTTGTCGTGACCTCTTTACGACTGTCTTGGTGTGCTTGGACCATGTTAGTTTGTTGGTTATGTGGACACCAAGGAACTTGAAGCTCACAAAACCTGCTCCACTACAGCCTGTCGATGTGAATGGGGGCGTGCTCATCCTCCTTTTCCTATAGTCCACAATCATCTTCTTTGTCTTGATCACGTTGAGGGAAAGGTTGTTGTCCTGGCACCACACGGCCAGGTCTCTGACCTCCTCCCTTAAGGCTGTCTCGTCGTTGTCGGTGATTAGGCCTACCACTGTTGAGTCATTGGCAAACTTAATGATGGTGTTGGAGTCGTACCTGGCTGTGTAGTCATGAGTGAACAGGGAGTACAGGAGGGGACTGAGCACGTACCTCTGAGGGGCCCCTGGATCAGCGTGGCAGATGTGTTGTTACCCAACCTTACCACCTGGGGCGGCCGGTCAGGAAGTCCAGGATCCAGTTGTAGTGGGAAGTGTTTAGTCCTAGGGTCCTTGGCTTATTGATGAGCTTTGAGGGCACTATGGTGTTGAACACTGAGCAATAGTTCATTAATAGCATTCTCACATAGGTGTTCCTTTTGTCTAGGTGGGAAAGGGCAGTGTGGAGTGCAATAGAGATTGCATCATCTGTGGATCTGTTAGGGCGATATGCAAATTGGAGTGGGTCTAGGGTTTCTGGGATAATGGTGTAGATGTGAGCAATGACCAGCCCTTCAAAGCACTTCATGGCTACGGATGTGAGTGCTACGGGTCGGTAGTCATTTAGGTAGGTTACCTTAGTGTTCTTGTGCACAGGGACTATGGTGGTCTTTAAAACATGATGGTATTACAGACTCGGACAGGGAGAGGATGAAAATGTCAGTGAAAACACTTGCCAGTTGGTCAGCGCATGCTTGCAGTACTCGTCCTGGTAATCTGTCTGGCCCTGCGGCCTTGTGAATGTTGACCTGTTTAAAGGTCTTGCTCACATCGGCTACGGAGAGCGTGATCACACAATCGTCCGGAACAGCTGGTGTTCTCATGCATGTTTCAGTGTTATTTTCCTCGAAGCGAGCATAGAAGTAGTTCAGCTCGTCTGATAGGCTCGTGTCACTGGGCAGCTCTCGGCTGTGCTTCTCTTTGTAGTCTGTAATGGTTTGCAAGCCCTGGCACATCCGACGACTCTCGGAGCCGGTGTAGTACAATTCGATCTTAGTCCCGTATTGATGCTTTGCATGTTTAATGGTTAGTCGGAGGGGATAGCGGGATTTCTTACAAGCGTCCGGGTTAGAGTCCTGCTCCTTGAAAGCGGTAGCCTTTAGCTCATCCATGGCTTCTGGTTGGGGGTATGTACGGGAGGCCAGCCTCCCGGAGTCACCTCTTCACTGTTGACGTTGAGAATGGTGTTTTGCGGGTACTATTTAATGAAGCTGTTGAGGACTTGTGAGGCGTCTGTTTTTCAAACTAGACACTCTAATGTACTTGTCCTCTTGCTCAATTGTGCACCGGGGCCTCCCACTCCTCTTTCTATTCTGGTTAGAGCCAGTTTGCGCTGTTCTGTGAAGGGAGTAGTACACAGCGTTGTACGAGATCTTCAGTTTCTTGGCAATTTCTGGCATTGGAATAACCTTCATTTCTCAGAACAAGATTAGACTGACGAGTTTCAGAAGAAAGTGCTTTGTTTCTGGCCATTTTGAGCCTGTGCTGATGCTCCAGATACTCAATTAGTCTAAAGAAGGCCCATTTTATTGCTTCTTTAATCAGCACAACAGTTTTCATCTGTGCTAACATAATTGCAAAAGGGTTTTCTAACGATCAATTAGCCTTTTAAAATGATTAACTTGGATTAGCTAACACAACGTGCCATTGGAACACAGGGGTGATGATTGCTGATAATGGGCCTCTGTACGCCTATGTAGATATTCCATAAAAAATCTGCCATTTCCAAGTACAATAGGTACAATAGTCATTTTCAACATCAACAATGTTTACACTGTATTTCTGATCAATTTGATGTTATTTTAACGGACAAGAAATAGCTTTTCTTTCAAAAACAAGGACATTTCTAAGTGATCCCAAACTTTTGAACGGTAGTGTACATATGAGATGGGTAATGCAATATTTACAAACAATTAAAGTGACTAAGATACCGTAGAATAGTATAAAGTACAGTTTACACATCTGAGATGAGTAATGCAAGACACGGAGACATTATTAAAGTGGCTCGTGTTTCATTTCCTTAATGTGGCCACTGATTCCTAATCTATGTCTATAGGCAGCAGCGTCTGATGTGCTGGAGATGGCAGTCAGTGGTGTAGAATAGAATACAATACAGTATATAAATATATATATATGAAATGGGTGATGCAATATGTAAACTCAATTTAAAAGTGACTAAGATACCGTAGAATAGTGTGGAGTGCAGTTTGTACACATGAGATGAGTAATGCTAGATATGGAACATTATTAAAGTGGCTATTATCTGGGGCCTGTTCCCGGGAAAGCAGTATGTCGTTCACGTCGGGCTTGTCGGACTCGTCAAAGGAGAAAAAAGCTTCTGCCAATTCGTGGTGAGTAATCACTGTTGTGATGTCCAGAAGTAATTTTCGGTCATAAGAGACGGTAGCAGCAACATTATGTACAGAATAAGTTAAAAAAAGAAGTTGCAAAAAAACAAAAACAAAAAACGCATTTGGTAAGGAGCATAACCTAACCTTAAACCTAAACCTAACCTTAAACCTAACCCTAACACCAAAAAATCTAAACCTAACCCTTAAGCTTATAATAGCATTCAGGACCTGAAAAAAGTCCAGACTTTTCAAAAAGGTTCTAGTTTTCCTACCTTTTCAGTACATTCGGGTGAAATGTTAGGACATTGGGGTCCTGATAATGTAGGAAAACAAGTACATGCATGTATGCAAGCACACACACGCACGCACGCACGCACACACACACACACACACACACACACACACACACACACACACACACACACACACACACACACACACACACACACACACACACACACACACACACACACACACACACACACACACACACACACACACACACACATCTCATGGATTTCATATTCTGCTCTCATATTCTGCTCTAGGCAAACATAAAACAGAAATAGAAATGTGTGTGTGCTGCCTGAGATTATAAACAAGCCTCTAGATTGAGTGAGGTTGAGTCATATCGACCCAAGGCAGACATTTTATTTTAGCACTAAAGAAATACACCATCAAACTGTGCTTTGTGTGTGCTCTCCTGTGTGTGTGTGTGTGTGTGTGTGTGTGTGTGTGTGTGTGTGTGTGTGTGTGTGTGTGTGTGTGTGTGTGTGTGTGTGTGTGTGTGTGTGTGTGTGTGTGTGTGTGTGTGTGTGTGTGTGTGTGTGTGTGTGTGCGTGTGCGTGTGCGTGTGCGTGTGCGTGTGTGTGTGTGTGATCAAGGTTTCAGAATGGAAAAGGAAAGTCTCTCCAGGGAACAAGAAAAAGGGCAAATCAGAAAACACACACAAACACTCAAGAACAAAAGCAGAAAATCATCATACTGTATGGGAAATGAAAAACAATTGTTCAATCGAATTTTGCAATAGAGTTACAGTAATGTCAATAAACTCAACTCTCCTAAACGGTCCAACTTTGCCACCTAGTGGCAAAACTACCCTAACACAGATTGGTATCCTGTATGCCCCGTGAAATGCTCTTGAACTACTGCAGGTCAGTTAAAAAAAGAAAATGTTGCCGTTTTAAAGCATGTTTTCTGCAATTCTACACATTTTGCCATGGGGCAGAGAGAACATTTAGCAATTTTATGAACACATTTCACGTAATTCTACTCATTTTGCCATGGGGCAGAGATAAAATGTATAAATTCTACAACACATGTCATGCTATTCTGCAAATTCTGCCAGCGCAGAGAATTTTTGCAATTTTGCATCTAATTTCCTGCAATTGTACCCAGTTTACCATGCGGTGGAGTTTTTTTGTTTGTTGCAGTTTCAAAGCATGTTTTCTCCAATTTGACATATTTTGCCATGGGGCAGAGAGAACAATTTGCAGTTTTACAGCAAATGTCCTGCAATTCTACACACTTTGCCATGCATAGGGTGGAGATACATTTTAGCACTTTTAAAGCAAATTTCCTGCAATTCTACACATTTTGCCATGACTTATGCCATGTTAATTATATCTGAGTGAGAGTAGGGCTGTGGCGGTCGTATTTGTCAGATGGTTATTGTCATGCAAAAGACTGCCGATCTCACGGATCATTAACGAACATAAACACATTTAGCATCTCCAGGCCTCCATGCATAGCAGCTACTGATGCACGCCTTTGGTACATCTACATTTTAAAAAGTCTAATAAATCAATTGAATGTACACCACCACAATAAATCCATTATTAATTTTAGGCAGGTCTAAAGAAACATTATGATATGAAGAACAGGTATTTCAGAAGAACAGAATATGAGTTGGATGCGCCACGCCCCATCCCGTGCCATTATTTTATATTATATGATTTTATAGTAAGAAGGATATAATTGAACTTACCTGAATAAAATAGAAAGGATATGTTTCCCATTCTAGAGCGAGAGTGCGCATATGAAGTGACTATGTTCAGCATGAAATTGATTGTTTGAAACAGGTCTTATATGCTAGATTTAAAGTTATTTGGCGACTTTAGTTGTGGATGATACGAACCTTAGAATGCCTTAGAAATCTTACGATATATGGGCTGCTTGATGGACTACAGGCCAGTGATAATTTTAGAAAGTTGAAAAAAAGAGCCTGCGCTCTGTTCCTTGCCTCAGGCTGCACACGCTGTTCTCGCATCAATTCATCATATTTTCACCCATCAGACTATTCTCAATTTAATCGTGTCTTTACTAATATGTAAAATGTGTTTTGATTTAGAATGGTCCGTTATCAAATGGGCAGGAACAGAGGCAAGAGAAAAATAAGCGAATGGAGGCCACTTTCCTGCTGGTTCATTTGTTACTCATGTTTGGTAGGCTACGCTAATCAAATCAAATCAAATGTTATTTGTCACATGCACCGAATACAACAGGTGTAGACCTTACAGTGAAATGCTTACTTACAAGCCCTTATTAACCAACAATGCAGTTTTACGAAAAATAAGTGTTAAGTAAAACCTAGATAAGTGAAACATTTAAATAACAAATAACAATAACGAGGCTATATAGAGGGGGTACCGGTACAAAGTCAATGTGCGGGGGCACCGGTTAGTCTAGGTAATTGAGGCAATATGTACATTTAGGTAGAGTTAAAGTGACTATGCATAGATAGTAAACAGAGAGTAGCAGCAGAGTAAAAAGAGGGGTCTGGGTAACCCTTTAATTAGCTATTCAGGAGTCTGCCAGGGTTCTTCTAGGCAAATGAGAAAGGCCAAGGGGTTCTCTTCAGAAGGCTCCTAGATCCTAGAGATGGAGAGGAAATGTGGCAGTTGGTAGTGCCAGAACCACTGCAGTTCCAGGCGTATGAAGCGAAGCACGACCATGGAGGTCACTTTGGAGAAAGGAACACCTTTGCGGCAATGCATAAGAGCTACTTGTGGCCTGGTATGCTGAAGACTGGCCAGACATGGGTGAAACAATGTAAACGCTGTGCCTTGGATAGTGATGTGTTCCCCATGCAAAGGGAATGCATGACTTGCAGCAACGTGATGGCACCAAGAGAGGTTGTGGCCATGGGCTTCACACTGTTGGAGAGGACAACAGATGGATTTGAGAATGTCTTGGTCTTAACAGACATGTTTACCAAGTTCAACATAGCAGTGCCGACAAAGAACCAGACAGCTCACACTACGGCTAATGCTGTGTTGCAGTATTGGATCAAATACTATGGTTGTCCAGCAAGATTACATTCTGACCAATGGAGGTTTTTCGAGGCCAATGTGATCAAGGAACTCTGCAATCTCTATGGCATCGGTAAAAGTCGCAGTAGCCCCTACCACTCTCAGGGAAATGGTCAGTGTGAAAGGTTCAATCGTACGATGCATGACATGTTGAGAGCACTGCCCCCAGGACAGTCATGTGGATGTGCCAGCAGGGGTGCCGCAAACGGAAGTAGGCATAGAAGAGCCTGAGTTGATGTCAGGGGAAGAGGAGGCACCCCCTGAGGAGGAAGAAAGCATGCACACAGCGAATGAGGCGTTGGAGGGTCCCCGACGGTCAACGAGGAGCTCTAGGAGTGCATTGCCTGTGAGGTTTAGGAAGGCTATGTCTTATCCTGATCCTGTGATACCGAAACTTGAAACCTGTAGAAGTTAATGTGCACTGCAAGGTCAAGCATGTGAATTGTTGTTTTCTGTGTTCAGAGGTACTCGGGCTTGGCAGGGTTTTGCAGGGGGGAATGTGGCGGAGTCTAGGGATATGGCTTTTGCCGTTTTGTTCAGGGACTTTCCAAGACTACTATGAGGCAGGTGACATCACCGCCGGCTCTGAAAGGTCCTGGGGAGAGGTGGCACGAGTGAGTGTGTGGGCAAGTGTGTTGCAAAAGGAGGAGAGAGTTAGAGAATAATAACGAGTAGAGAGGAGACAAATTCAGAAAGTAACTTCCCTCGGAGTATCGTGGGAGAAAGAGGACGTGTTAGTTCTGGAAGACGATTGTTCCATACCACCGATGTGTCATTTTCGCCTTCGGGATTTCCGTGAGTTCAATTGATGGAGCTAGCTACCAGCCGGAGTGATGCTAGCCAGCTACCCACTGGAGTGATGGACATCGCAGAATTGTTACCGACATCAGAAGAGAGCCGTGAGTTAAAGTTATTTATTTATAGAAGATTCCAGTGGAAGTAACTGTAAGCTCTAATATGTATATCTTGTGTTATGATTTTATCATCACCTTAGAAAGCACTGTCCATTCTGTTGAGTTAGGCTTTGAAACAACATCCGCAATGACCATGTTTTCCACTCAGTTTCAACCTGTTGTTCATGTTCTTTCTTCAAACAGTGAGATGAGGTTTAAAAGCACATACTTTTTTGATGATAAGTGTTTGATGTGATTTTCGGTTGCATTTGCATTGATGTCAGAGTGGTTAGAGGGACAATAGAGCCCTGAGAACCAGACCATTAGCGACCTGATGATCATTAGCGAGTTAGGTATTATTACCTAAGTCATAGACTGTTTTCTCTGCTCCAGCACGGCAGGCGGTGCCGGTGCGCCAAGTCTAGGACCAAAAGGCTCCTTAACAGCTTCTACCCCCAAAGCCATAAGACTGCTGAACAATTAATCAAATGGCCACCGGACTATTTACATTGACCCCCCCTTCCATTTTTTTGTACACTGCTGCTCCTTGCTGTTTATTATCTATGCGTAGTCACTTCACCCCTACCTACATTACAAATTACCTCAACTAATCGGTACCGGTACCCCCTGTATATAGCCTCTTTATTGTTATTTTATTGTGTTACTGCACTGCTGCTTGTAAGTAAGCATTTCATGGTAAGGTCTACACTTGTTGTATTCGGCGCATGTGACAAATAAAGTTTGATTTGATTAACGCATGTCCAGAGTGCATAAAAGGAGATTACAGTGACTCAATGGTCACTTAGAATTTTACTGCGGTCATGACTCAACTGTAGGTGTTGTGGTAACATGGTCACCACAACAGCCCTAAATGAGAGTGACGAACAAAATCAAATCAATGGGGAACCCCTGGAGGTCAGGGCCCCTGGGCACGTCAGGGCCCTGCATACCTGGGCCCACTTTCCTGATAGCCCTGGAACTTAGGCTTCCAAGTGTTTTAAAGATGCATCTTTCCTACAATGGCTGAAAATGTAACGTTTCCCAAAACACCATGCAGAAGGAATGTTAAGTGCGTTGTTGGAGCATGTACTGATACTGATAGGATCTAAAGGCAGCGCTGCTCTCAGATCAGCTTTTTCCATTCAAATCTTACCTGAACATCAGAATTATTTCACAATACTGATGACGGATCACCTCCAGAGATATTACCACATACGGATGCAAATATTGGGGCGGCTTATTCTAATACTTACCAAATTAAAATGCACTAAATCACCGATTTGGCACATCACAGTGCACATGTTAGGCTACACATCATGAAATATATTGAAACAAATTATAGACTGTAGCCTACAAGTAGCAAAATAGAACTCAATTGATTGAACATGAAATGTATATCAATATGATTCAAATAAGCCGATTACTGTTTAGTTTTTTATGCAGTCTAGCGACACACTTTCCTGTTCTACAAGTGCTCTGAGGCAGGTGTTTGATTACAAGCGTTTTCAAGTGAAACATTAATAATGATGGTTTTGGGAAACAGCTCAGGGTTTTAATGATGCTCCTACGAAGGGTCTAACGATTAATTTAGCCTTTAGATGCTTTTGGGAAACCGTGTCCTGGTTGGTATTCGGACATGATTACTAAGTTTAGATAGCTGAATAGACTCTTAAAAATTGTTAGCCAGCATGGCTAATTGAGTGACAGTCAGTGACGAGAAAAACTGTGGATGTACAACCAAATGTGGAAATTGCTCCTTGTCTACTATTCTAACTCTCAACAGTAAGTCGAGACCCTGAACTCCCCCCAAAACACAATATTGTTTGGTGGGTCCCCAAGCGGCCCCTAAGTGACCGCTTATGTTTCTTATGCCTGGAGTCGTCCCTGAATATAGTACCTCTATGGGTCAGATTCGTCAAGTATTTGCAACCCTGTGCAAATAAATAAATATCAGACATTATTTTCCATAACAAGTTCAAAGGAACGTCTTAAGGATCCGCCCTCTTTTTTTCAATTTTCACCTAAAATGACTTACCCAAATCAAACTGCCTGTAGTTCAGGACATGAAGCAAGGATATACATATTCTTAGTACCATTTGAAAGGAAACTCTTTGAAGTTTGTGGAAATGTGAGAGTAATATAGGAGAATAAAACACAATAGATCTGGTAAAAGATAATACAAAAGAAAAAAACAACCGTTTAAAAAAAAAGAATTGTACCATCATCTTTGAAATGCAAGAGAAAGGCCATAATGTATTATTCCAGCCCAGGCGCAATTCAGATGTTGGCCACTAGATGGAAGCAGTGTATGTGAAAGGTTTTAGACTGATCCATTGAACCATTGTATTTCTGTTCGAAATTTTGTATCAAGACTGCCCAAATGTGCCTAGTTGGTTTATTAATAACTTTTCAAGTTCAACATTGTGCACTCTCCTCAAACAATAGCATGGTATTCTTTCACTGTAATAGCTACTGAAAATTGGACAGTGCAGTTAGATTACCAAGAATTTAAGCTGTCTGCTAATATCAGATATGTCTATGTCCTGGGAAATGTTCTTCTACTTAAAACCTCATGCTAATCGCATTAGCCTACGTTAGCTCAACCGTCCCATGGGGGACCCACCGATCCTGTTAAGTGAGAGATTTAATTTAATAATTCTTACACAAGATATTATTTAATTTTTACTCAGTGAAGATAAGCTCTAACTCCTTGTCAAAACACTTTACACACAGCCATTGATTTGACTTCAAGGGTTACACTTTTTGGGGGATTGATGATGAAGTCGTACAAGTACAGTATCATTGACAATTTATATATATTTTCTTTGTGTTTTGTTTCAGTTCAATTGTGTTTTTTCCTTTGTCTGGTTGCCACAGTGGGCCAGATAACATACAGATTGCACCTTAGAAGGATGGACATTGATTAAATGTTACAGTAATGTTTATAGCCTTTAAAGTTCCCTGGACTGGAACAATTTTGTAATCTTTTTTTACCCTTGATGTTTTATATTATTGACCAGGACAAAGTGCAATATCCTCTTTTCCTCGCCAACCCTTTGGCTCTTTGTCACCCACGCACACACACCATTTACAATTCACAAAATATATTTTTTTCTTCTTAGATGCTGAAGAATGACATTATAGAACTACTGAGGAGTGCATGGACCTCATATAATTTAGTATTTAAACAATAATGATAATCATATTATTATTTTTTAAAGTTACGCTGAAGTTCAACACACTGTGTCGGTCCTGTGCGCCTCAGTCGCTTGCAACTCCGAGGGTGGTGGGTTTGATTCCCGCTGGCGCCACCCATCAGTAAAAATGCATGCATGACTGTAAATCGCTTAGGATTAAAGCGTCTGCTAAATGGCATATATTACTATATTGTATATTACACCTACCCTGGCCCATTTGATCAAAATGAATTTAAAAAAGGAAACTGATCAGGGGAATATTTCTCAGTAAACAATAATAACACACTTATATGATCTTATATCACATTTGTTCAGTATATCTATATAAAACAATTACATTCCCCAGCAATAGAGGAAACAAATAATTCAACAAATAAATCAACTGAACCAACACTTCCACTTGACCCCCCCCCCCCCCCCCCCTTTCTAGCTCTGACTCTGCTGATAGCTCCTTCATTGAGGAAAAGTGTCCTTACTAGGCATATGATATGCGATTGTCCCACCTAGCTGTCTTAACATGAATGCACTAACTAACTGGAAGTTGCTCTGGATAAGAGCATCTGCTAAATTACTCAAATGTAACATTTCAATGTAAAACAATGACAGAGATATGGTTTCAAAAAAACATTTACAAAATGATAGTTTTAGAGCGCTAGTAATGAAATCAAATGCTCAGGTTTTCATGACCATTGTGAAGACGTCAGTGTGCCCTGTGAGAACACGGAGCCCAGCACAACTCCAGACAGAAATGTTCACGATTCTTTAACACAACTTACATTATTGATCGAGCTGAATATGAAACCATCACCATCAGACCAGTGAACGCTACAAAACATTAGAAACTGAGAAAAAAGGTTTTGCTGCATAAAAAGACAAAACTCTCCAACATTTAACCATAGGAGTCCAAAACCTGACCGTGACAATATAACACATGATATTCAATTCATGATATTACAGCACAGTTAACAAAAGACAAGCACCAGTAACAAAAGACAAGCACAGGTAACAAAAGACAAATATCATTCTTAACACAACAAGACCAACTAAAGTACTGTACGATAGTCTCTCTGGGCAGCCTTAGCTGATGTTTGGAAAGGGTTGCAATATGGTTTTATTCAAAATACTCCCATTGAAGATTATGCATAATTTCATGTTTATGAGTTGATTTTGCGGCAAAGGGAACATTATTGTTGCATACTTATATAGGACAACGTTAGGGTGTGTGAGTGTGAAGACGTGTGTGTTAGCGTGCGTGTGTGTTAGGAAGGTGTTTGCCAAAGCAGAGAAATAACATTTTATTAAGTTTTCCCACAGAATCCTTCTCCCTCCATGTGGGTAAAACAAGCCTTCACATGCAGATTGGGCCACAAGGGTTACACAATGCCGTAGAAGCTTCATAGAGCTTCATGAAGCTTCGTAAAGCCTCACAGCTTCTGTCTGTAGTCTTCGATCCTCTCAAGTGATTCGCTAACATTGGAGACTCCACTCAACTTACTGTTGAGAAAAAGAAAGAGACATTTGAGAGAGAGGGCGAGTTAGAGTTAGGGTATGAGTGAAGGAAACTTCTCTGTAGGGGTATTGACAAAGTGCACACTTACTGTCTCGCTCTCCCCGTCAGAGCCAGGTCTGGACTCTGAGCCGTAGTGCAGAGGAGAGTACACCCAGCTCCTGTCCTCCTGATTCTGTTGTTACACCACCCAACCAGCAGGGGCAGCAGACACACAGGTCAGCATACGCAGAAACCGGAGGAAGAGAGAGAAAAGCACATTTAGGGAGGAACACCTTCCACAAGTCCTAAATAACTCCTCTAACCCTATGTTGGGTATTAATTGTTTAGTTGTTTTGCCATTTTTCTCACACTTGTCCAATCTTTTCCGATCTAAAGTGCCTAAGGGGCTATGTTAGGGGGCGATTTGAGATGGGTTCTAGAAGCTCAGAATCAGGGGAAGGAAGCCGACACCAGTCTACACCACTTTACATTACACTACGACTGACTATGGCTCGTGCAACCAGCAGCCGTGACTTACATTGCAGCTAGAGCTTGAGTTGAGCTTCTTACGACCCAGAATTGGGGAGTACACCCAATACCTCCCATCAGCATACTGATAATACACGTACACGTGCATACACAAAGACACACAGACACACATGTAAGGACAGGGGGGGGAGGGGTAGATGAAGAGAAATGGAAAAGGAAGTAAGAGAAAAAGAGGGAGAACGGAGAGAGCAAGAGAGACAGAGACACATAAAGAGAGAGAGAGAGACAGAGACACATAAAGAGAGAGAGAGAGAGACAGAAGGATGTTGTGACAACATGGGTGGGGTGGGACAGTGGAGAGAGAGAGGAAGAAGAGAGTGAAAATGAGGAGAAGAATGGAATAATACACATTCAAAATGGATGAGGACAGAACATAATGTTGAATGAACCACCAGGCCAGATTGCTGTTGACAACCCATGGCTGGGGGATTTATAAGAAGGAATCACATGACTGGATTAATATGGATCAGCCAGGCATGAGCAACACACATGCCACAAGCCAACATGCAATCCACACGACACAACACAAAAGAGACTTTTAGCACTGTATACTGTTCTCTCTCCCAGTTGCTATTTCAGCAGAATGTTTGTTATCAGGCATGTGGTGTCTCAGGATTCAATCCAACCTCTTTATTGCAGGGAGAGTAACCAACATTGCCACATGCTTTCAAGCCACACTTTGTGATTAATGATCAATGATCGATGACAGCAAACTACACACACCCTCACCCTCATAGATCAACCACGCTGTCCTTACTGCCCAACTGTAAGAAATCCAAAACCCCAGTAAACCACAAGAGCTTCAGAGCTACACTCACACGCTGAAGACTGTTACACACATACACACACACACACACACACACGCGCGCGCGCGACTTACAAAGTAGATGTCTGAGACTGGAACCTCCCCCTCCAGTGAGTTGTGGCTGACGGACGAGGTGACAGACAGATGATTGGACGAAAAGCGTTCTGCTGTCACCTGGGGGCTCGGAGGGAGAGAGGAGGGAGGGGTGCTTGGCAGGAGGGGGGAAGAATGGGGGGAGGAGGAGGGAAGGGTGGAGGCGGGAGTGGTGGAAGAGGGAGAGTTGGAGGCTGGAGGGACTGCAGAGGGTGGAAGGGTGGAGGCGATGTGAGCTGATGATTGATTGGTGGAGAAAGGACGAGTGGAAGAAGAAGGGAGAGTGGAGTTAGAGTGAGGGGCAGAGGAGGAAGGGACTGAGGGAGGAAGGGAACGAGGGAGAGTGGAGGCTGGTGGGACTGAGCAGGGAGGAGTGGAGGATGGAGGGGCGGAGGAGGGAGGAGGGGTTGAAGGAGGTGTAGAGGAAGCAGCTGTGGTCTGTGTGATGACTTCCTCCTCTGTTACTTTAGAGTCCTGAAGGTTCTCTGGAACCACACTGTGACAGAGATAGAAACACTGCTGTCAGACAGGTGATAATGTGTGTGTGTGTGTGTGTGGGGGGGGGGGTTCTTGTGTATGTTCGTATGTGTGTGTGAGTGTGAGTGTGAGTGTGAGTGTGAGTGTGTGTGTGTGTGTGTGTGTGTGTGTGTGTGTGTGTGTGTGTGTGTGTGTGTGTGTGTGTGTGTGTGCGTGCGTGCGTGCGTGCGTGTGTGTGTGTACCTGGTTGTAGGTTCCCTCTTCACCTCTACAGCCACAGTGATGGTCTGCTCGTGCACCGCCACTACTTCCTGCTGTGGCCTGAAACTACATGGGACAGCACAGGAAGTGACATCGGACCATCAATTACAGTCAGAATGGTCAGATGACAAGAGATGTGTTAGATTGAAAGGGTACGAAATAAGACTGCTTACCTCCCCTCACGGTCCCGTGGAGAGTGGGTTGGCCTCCTGTGGGGTAGAACAGGGACAGATGAGTGTGTATCTGTAGGAGCGTGTGTGTGTTAGAGGGCCGATGATGATACCGATATTTTAGGCCAATATTTAATATAATAAAATGTGAACATTTTGATGATAACATTTCCCAGAGACAGCCATGTATGCATTAATGCATCAATTGTAAAATCAAACAGCTAGCTAACACTACATATGAAAGGGTTAGTTATCATAATCTTTGCTAACAGGTCACATAGCCATCTGCTTAGCTAGCTTGCTTATTGCATGAATGTCCGGGCACCTCGACACAAGCATTATTATTAGTGAATTAGTGAATTAACTCAACTAATTCATTCAAGTTTGCAGACAACACAACAGTGGTAGGCATGATAATCAACAAAGACGAGACAGCCTACAGGGAGGAGATGAGGGCCCTGGTGGAGTGGTGCCAGGAAAAAAAACACTCCCTCAAAGTCAACAAAATGAAGGAGCTGATCGTGGACTTCAGGAGACAGCAGAGGGAGCACACCCCCATCCACATCGATGGGGGCCACAGCTGAAAAGGTGAAAAGCTTCAAGTTCCTGGTTGTACACATCACTGACAATGTGACTGATGTCTTGAGATGTTGCTTCAATATATCCACATAATTTTCCCTCCTCATGATGCCATCCTGCAGCAAAGCACCCCCACAACATGATGCTGCCACCCCCGTGCTTCACGGTTGTGATGGTGTTCCTCGGCTTGCAAGCATCCCCCTTTATCCTCCAAACATAATGATGGTCATCATGGCCAAAAAGTTATATTTTTGTTTCATCAGACCAGAGGACATTTCTCCAAAAAGTACAATCTTTGTCCCCATGTGCAGTTGCAAACCGTAGTCTGGCTTTTTTATGGCGGTTTTGGAGCAGTGGCTTCTTCCTTGCTGTCGATACAGGACTTGTTTTACTGTGAATATAGATACTTTTGTACCTGTTTCCTCCAGCATCTTCACAAGGTCCTTTGCTGTTGTTCAGGATTGATTTGCACTTTTTGCACCAAAGTACGTTAATATCTAGGAGATAGAACGTGTCTCCTTCCTGACCGGTATGATGGCTGCGTGGTCCCATGGTGTTTATACTTGCGTACTATTGTTTGTACAGATGAACGTGGTACCTTCAGGCTTTTGGAAATTGCTCCCAAGGATGAACCAGACTTGTCGAGGTCTACAATTTTATTTCCGAGGTCTTGGCTGATGTATTTTGATTTTCCCATGATGTCAAGCAAAGAGGCACTGAGTTTGAAGGTTGGCCTTGAAATACATCCACAGGTACACCTCCAATTGACTCAAATTATGTCAATTAGCCTAACAGAAGCTTCTAAAGCCATGACATAATTTTCTGGAATTTTCCAAGCTGTTTAAAGGCACAGTCAACTTAGTGTAACAGTTT
This sequence comes from Salvelinus alpinus, assembly GCF_045679555.1. Classification (NCBI taxonomy): domain Eukaryota; kingdom Metazoa; phylum Chordata; class Actinopteri; order Salmoniformes; family Salmonidae; genus Salvelinus; species Salvelinus alpinus. Next base: position 38,219,238 of record NC_092115.1, on the reverse strand, counting down.
AACTTTAGTTCGTCCCCTCGCCCCGACCCTGGCGCGAACCAGGGACCCTCTGCACACATCAACAACAGTCACCCACGAAGCATCGTTACCCATCGCTCCACAAAAGCTGCGGCCCTTGCAGAGCAAGGGGAACCACTACTTCAAGGTTTCAAAGCGAGTGACGTCACCGAGTGAAACGCTATTAGCGCGCACCACCGCTAACTAGCTAGCCATTTCACATCGGTTACACTAGTGTATGTGAAACTTCTGACCCACTGGAATTGTGATACTGTGAATTATAAGTGAAATAATCTGTCTGTAAACAATTGTTGGGAAAATTACTTGTGTCATGCACAACGTAGATGTCCTAACCAACTTGCCAAAACTATAGTTTGTTAACAAGAAATTTGTGGAGTGGATGAAAAACGAGTTTTAATGACTCCAACCTAAGTGTATGTAAACTTCCGACTTCAACTGTATGTGTATGCGACCAATAAAATACAATTCAATTTGATTTAATATTTGCAACAGGAGTTTGATTTTGGCCACTGTGTCAATTCACTTACTTCTAAATACTGCACCTTCCCGTTAGAGAATGAGCTAGCTTGCTGCTGCTGCGGTCGTTCTCTAGTATTGTGTGTGTGTGTACCTGAAGCGTGGGTGTTCTGGTGTATCAAAGGGTGTGGTAGGGAGAGAGTTGTTTGAAGAGAGAGTGGTAGCGATGGATGCTGTGGTCGCATCCTCAAAAGACGGAGGAGTATGGGGATGCTCTCTCAGACCTGAGAGGAGAGAAGAGAGAAATGATTGTGATAGAGTATTAGTAATCTACCACCACAGCATGACACTTCACCTAAATAGCCGTGTGGGGAAAAAGCTAATGGTCCTCAAATGCTTGTCGGCCATTTTGGCTCATACAGGAGAGACAGTTTCCTTAGGTCAGCCTCTGTATAGATATGGAGTGTGGTAACCGTCTTACCGTCCTCCTCCAGCAGAGGGAAGCCACGAGCCCCTCTGAGGTGCAGGTCTTCGTTCTCCTGGTTCTCCTCTCTCTCTACGGAAAGCTGTGTTTGGACACTGTTTTTGGGTGCGGGCAGAGCCCCCCCCCGCCCTCTCTTGGAGGGAGAAGACCTCAGGGCTGGATGGGAGGAGAGGCAAGAAAAAGAGGGTGGAGATGGATGAGAGAGAAAAGAGAAAGCAGTCAAGAGGTAAACTCAATGAATCGATTACTCAATCTCGATATGTAGATTGTGAGCTGAAATATCAAATAAAACAGTTGTTGCATGTCGTGTAATGTGTTCCTACTCACAGCAGCTCTTTCTAAAGACGGTGGTGCTGCAGAACTTGTAGAACCTGTCTGCATAGAAACTGGGCCTGTGGACAGACACTGTGTCCTGAGAGAGATAGAGAGAAGGGGAAACCATCTCAGCAAACAAACCATCAAACACATCTGCACAGTCAGGCATAGGGAATTATTGAAATGGGAGAGTTAGTCCATGTCACCTTTTCAAACGTCTAGTCTAAAATAATAACCTACTAGCCATTCTCAGTACCAGACTAACGTTCCATCCATAGGTTACTCCTTATAGGTTTAAGGACACGTTTTCTGTCTATATGCTGTTGACTGTCTGTGTTGAATTATGCAGCTATAAGTAGAGCAGCTCGTCACCGGGCCTGTGTAAGCCTAGGAAAGGTGCCGAAGTCTGAGGACTAGACTGCAGGTTGGCATTTATTGTCAGAAATCTTGCCCTGGAGGCACCTCTGTAGAGTAGTCACCAGCTGGCACAGCCACAATGTCATAAAATCCGATTTTAAACCTAACCCTAACCTTAACCACACTGCTTACCCTAATGCCTTAAATTAAGAAAAGAAAAGCTCATTTTTGTTTTTATGATTTTTTTTTCTTCTCGATATAGACAATTTTGACTTTGCAGCTGGCCCATCTAACAGAAATCGCTCAGTTCTGCCTCCAAGGTAAGACTCATGACAATAAACGACAACCTGCAACTGGACTCACCCCGTCACTGATCAGAGACTTCCACGAGTGCTCCAGTTTCTTGATTAGCCTGCAGGATAAGAAAAATAACTCAGTAATTCATACATCATTAAATTAGTACTGGTCCTTTTGATTAGCAGGACATCAGTAGTAACTCAATGAGTGATTTGGTGGAATTGACCTGTAGGACTGCAGGATGTCGATGATTCCAATAAAGAGAAGGAGTTGTTCTCCTTTACCATCCACAGCAGGAATACCACCCATCCTGGAGAGAGAGAGAGAGAATCTCATTTAGTGGGAGAGGACTCCAAGACACTGAGTGTGTGTGTGTGTGTGGTGTGTGTGTGTGTGTGTGTGTGTGTGTGTGTGTGTGTGTGTGTGTGTGTGTGTGTGTGTGTGTGTGTGTGTGTGTGTCTCTGTGTGTACATGCATGCCTGTGTGTGTTAGCTCGGTAACTCACGTAGCATCGTGGTCTAATGTGTCTCTACAAGCCTTCCCTCCCTGTATAGACTCCATGGCAGTGGAGTAGAGGGCTCTCTGGGCCTGAGGCTTCTTTTCATCGCCCCCTGCTGGTGAGCCCTGGGACTCTCTCACAGCCATGCCCAGGTTATGGACCCCCAGCAGTAGACTGTAGTCCATGATCTTAAAGCTCTCTAGCACCTGGAGTACCACAGACAGAGAATGAAGGTCAGAATGAATGATCGGAGGATCTACCAGACAGCACAGACACACAGGTCATAATGGCTTTCATCCTCCCCTTCCTTCCACGTCTAATCTCTCCTCCTCTCTAAGCCAGTCTCTCTTTTGGCTTTTCGCCTGTAAGCCCATCCTAAACCACCCTACTCTCCTTCCCCTCTCCTCCCTCCCTCCCCTTCTCCTCCCCTCCTCCCTTTCTCACCAGACAGGGAGGGTCTTGACCAAAGCTCTGTATGTATTATCCCCCCACCCTCTCCTCATATCCCTGCACCTCATCCTCTCCTCCCTCTCTCACCAGACAGGGAGGGTCTTGACCAAAGCTCTGTATGTATTATCCCCCCCCACCCTCTCCTCATATCCCTGCTCCTCATCCTCTCCTCCCTCTCTCACCAGACAGTCTCTCTGTAGGGTCTTTAGCAGGGCGCTGTATGTATCCTGATCCAGGGTCAGTCCTTCCGGTACATCTGATATAAAGTCCAGATCTTTAAAGGTGGGATTCGATTTCTCCCTCTCTTTCTTCGACGCACGCCGTTTATACGTGGAGCCCTTCAGGTCGAACTTGAGGTGCATGCGTACGGCGCGCGGCAACACATTGTTCATGGCCACGATACGGATGTTTTTACCCCCAGACTGGACGCAGTAGAGACCAAAGAACTTAGGAAGCAGGGTCCTCGGGTTCTGATTCAGATTCTAGAGAGAGGAGGAGGGGAAGAGGGGAGAAGAGGAAGGAGGAGACTGAGAAAAATATAATTCTGTGCCTATTGTAGTGTTCTTTACATGCAACAATGGGAAATTATATGGTGCCATCATATTGAGTATATAAGAATATTTTTAAGATAAATACACAACGCAGAGGAGGAGAGGACGAGAGGACTAGAGTTAACGATCAATAGGAGTTGGTTTTCAGTTCAACATCTGTTTAGAATCTGTTGAATGTCACTCCTGAACTCAGAGCTACGTGTGCCACGTTTTCATTGGTCTGTATATTGAGTCGGGAGCAGGATACTTGTTATTTGGCCATTGGCCAAGTTGTACTACAAGGACATCTGATTGGTCAACCCCAGGCTAGGGTGGGGGGTTATAAATGGCATCCAGGGAGAAAAGCTGAGGACAGGGGAGACTGAACATCTACCTCCCAGCATAACATCATGATTTGTCCTTCTCAAATAAACCTATTTTTCTCCCCTTGATTTGCTTTGGAGTTTGTGATATTGAAGAATTACATCAATTGCTAACAATCCAGTGGATTTTAGATATGTCAGTTCGACTAGTTAAATATTTCCCCTTAAAATATTTGTAGAACTAATAAATGCCTGGGAAATTAATGTTCATTAAGCCATACATTGATACAAAAACAAGAATACTGTACAAAAGCTTTATTGATTAACTTGCTATACGTTATAAAAACGTTATTATAATAACATTTAGAAGGCATGCCTTTGCAGATTCTGCCTGCAGTGACCCTGACTCCCGGCTCCATTCCAAGACACCTGACAGACGTGAGTCGGTTGGACATAAAACCTCTGGCCGTGTGTCTACTAAGACGTGTGCGCTTAAGGCGTGTGACGTTTCTTTGTGATGTGCTTAGCCCACGGCAGTCCCGACTGGTGTCATAGCTGAACATAGGTTAACCCCAGGGGCTAAGATGTGACCATCACACACGCACACACACATTAATTGGAATGAAGGAGGGGCTTGTGACATACTGACCATGTAGTATCCAGGAAGTAGTTTCTGCAGAAACTCCGCCTCCTTGGCATTGACTGTTTTGATGATGAACTCGTCGTCCCTGGTTACGTAGAATATGGAGCCGCTGGCACCGGGATTGGACAGCTCGATTAGGGGCTCATTACATAGAGAGTACTGAAGAGAAAGCACATATATACACACAGGATACATCAGTGGGCCGTAGAGATAACATATAAAATGGCACCAACACTGGAGAGGTTCACATAGGGCACTTTATAGGGTGCTTTAGATGGTCTTTCATTAGACACTATATAGGGTGCTTTAGATGGTCCTTCATTAGACACTTTATAGGGTGCTTTAGATGGTCCTTCATTAGACACTATATAGGGTGCTTTAGATGGTCCTTCATTAGACACTTTATAGGGTGCTTTAGATGGTTCTTCATTAGACACTTTATAGGGTGCTTTAGATGGTCCTTCATTAGACACTATATAGGGTGCTTTAGATGGTTCTTCATTAGACACTTTATAGGGTGCTTTAGATGGTCCTTCATTAGACACTATATAGGGTGCTTTAGATGGTCCTTCATTAGACACTATATAGGGTGCTTTAGATGGTCATTCATTAGACACTTTATAGGGTGCTTTAGATGGTCCTTCATTAGACACTATATAGGGTGCTTTAGATGGTCCTTCATTAGACACTATATAGGGTGCTTTAGATGGTCCTTCATTAGACACTATATAGGGTGCTTTAGATGGTCCTTCATTAGACACTATATAGGGTGCTTTAGATGGTCCTTCATTAGACACTATATAGGGTGCTTTAGATGGTCCTTCATTAGACACTTTATAGGGTGCTTTAGATGGTCCTTCATTAGACACTTTATAGGGTTTCTACAGCTCCCTGAAGTGGAGTCTGGAAGGCCAGATAAACACAGGGGCATGAACAGGCTTAAGGGGAGAGATTGAAGATCCTCTGTCTCTACACACTGAAGATAATTACATACCCACGCACTCTCTCTTTTTCTGAGAACAACTAAGAATGTCGCGGAATGGATTCCTCATGCTGGATTAATACAGTGAGTCAAATATTCTATTTTCCTGCAATTGTGATACCACGCATGTACATAGAAACCCATAGAAACAGACACTCCAACTTTGTTTCTGAGTTGGCCTAGACTATAACGGAGTGTCTACTGTTATCAGCTTGGAGCTTTACAAAGAACGTCTTAGTACGCTAATCTCCATCTGGTGCAGGTAGTGTGAGGTTATTGGAGTGACTGTGTGTGTGCATGTGCACGTCTTTACAGTATGTGTGTCAGGGTGCATGTGTGTCCGCCTGTGTGTTAATCAATCTGTGCATATCTCTCCTGCTCTTAACTGACTTGCCTAGTTAAATCAAGGTCCAAATTAAATATGCATTCCAGTGTGTGTGGCCAGGGGCATATGGGAGCATATGCTTCCTTGAAAAATCCAAATGATGTCATGTTGCGCAAATGATCACCTGATGTAGGATACTACATTTAACCTAGATATTAACAGGACTGATCTGTAGTGTTTTTACTATGGTTACTGTCTCTCACCAGGTAGTCATCGGGTCGGATCCCAAACAGCTCTCTGAAGTAGCGGAAAGCCACTGGGGCGTAGGTCTTAAACCTGAAGTCTGGGTAGTGGTGTGCAGGAGTCAGGTTACTACCCTCACTGGTGAGAAGAGGGAGAGAATACGGGAGTGGGTGGGAGCCAGAAAGAGAGAAAGACAGGAGGGAGAACGGGGCATCGTACTAGAGAGCACTTCACATTGGAGGTGTTTTAAGTGTCTATGCACACACACACACACACACACACACACACACACACACACACACACACACACACACACACACACACACACACACACACACACACACACACACACACACACACAACCCCCCCCCCCCCCCCCCCTCCCCATTTAAAAACACATCTGCCATCCATACACAATCAGAAACACACCTGGGGAAGAAAATGCTCTCCACCACATAGAAGTCCTGCATGAGGACATCTCTCTCTGGCTTGGAGCTCAGGTTGCCCACCGTGTAGCCGATGCCCAGCTGGATGGCACCTTTCAGGGCAGAGGACGTGGTCTGTAGGGCACAGGCAGTCAGGTTACAAACCCCAAGTCACTTAAATAGAGCCATGAAGACGAATATGAGGGGAGGAAGAGGATGAAAGGAGGACAAGTGAGATAGGAGAAGTAAAAGAAGTACAGAAAGGTCAGGGGAAAGTGAAAGGAAGAAAACAGAGAGGTAAGACAAGAAGAGAGGGAAAACAGGTATAAAACGAAGGAGAGAGCAGAAAGAGAAGAGAAGAAGAATGGGAAGATGAGGGAGGAAGGAGAGAAAGGGATGCAGAAGAGGAAAGGAGTAGTGTACCTTTTTGTACGTGGTCTCTCCAGAGGCGTCTACTCTCCTGTGGCCAATCTTCTTCTCCTGACCTGGGCCTAGACCCTGAGCTGTGGGGGACGGCATCTGAGGGAGAAAAGGGGGGACTCGTTTTATTTGTGGGTTACTTACACGGCAGTGCACGCTTTACTGCATAAAACATGTCATTTTAGGTATATGTAGTGTGTGTGTGTGTGTGTGTGTGTGTGTGTGTGTGTGTGTGTGTGTGTGTGTGTGTGTGTGTGTGTGTGTGTGTGTGTGTGTGTGTGTGTGTGTGTGTGTAACTAGCCCTCACCTCGCTAGTTATTGTAGACCTCCTAGGACCAGCGTCTTCTGTTGAATAACAGAGAAGACAGAAGGAGAGAACATCAATGCATGACTTAGGCCTGTTAGATACATGCAGGAACCAGGGAAAATGGTTCCAGTACAAAGTATGCACCTGCTATTGCCAGCAGTGTACTAAAAGACTGAAACCAAAGCTACACACATCAGTGTTCATGCACTGTATCTACACGACTATTAAAAGGTGTATTCCCTCTGGAAAGTATCAGTGGCGTAGTGAAGATGGCCCAACTGGAGCTTGTCTACTATCACCATGTTGGACACACACACACACGGACCTATCCATCAAATGCCTTACGCTGCGCTTGGATTCTTTACACCTGGTTCTAGGCTCAAATAGCCTTACAGGCGTAGAAATACAATGCAGCAGAGTGTAGTTAACTAACACTGATGCCCAGAATTAAAATGACAAATTCAATCAGGATATCCACTGGTAGTAGATGAAGGCTAATCCTTCATGGATATGTACACAAGCACTGCCAGACACAACCCAGGAAACAATTCTGCTTCTACATGTATTCATATCTTTAACACCCTGAGTATGCGTAAACATATCTACCCTGAAGACTTTTGAACGTCTCACCCAACTCTTTGTCACTCAAGCCTGAACGTGAAACGGTACTCCAGTTAGAGCCACCAAAAACACCCAAAAATACCAAAACACCCCAAAACTCAGACCTGACGGTAGTTGGTGTCCGCGGTTGATGTAGATATAATCTATCTCTAGAGCAGCTCTGTCCTGGGAAGGTGACTCTTTAGGATCGACGGGCTCTCTAATCTGAACTCCCTGTCATTGGTTGACACCACCACCGTCTCCCAGGAGACCGGATGCCCTGAGCAGTGAGCGGCCAATCAGAGTGCAGGATTAAGAGGGGTGCCAGCCGTCGGAACAGCCAGAGCCAGGAAGTTGGCCCGTGAAAAGAAAGAGAGAGACTTACAGATGAGTGAGAGAGAAGGACAGAGAGACACACACACCAGAGACGAAACAATGGGACACACTAGAGCCGACCCAATCTCGTTAGTCATCGACCTAAAGGTCTAGCAATGACACTGGGCTAATGACCTTCAGACTACAGATCAGCTTCTGGAAGGTCGTCTTGCTAGCAGGGTCTTTTTGGCAGGACTTTGCCAGTCACGCAGAGTTCTAATTCATAATTATATATGCAGAACATTCAGAAAGATAGAACACACAGACTCAAACCCAGACGGAACGCTCAGACAGACAAAACACTCAACAGAACACTGAGAAAGACAGAACACTCGGACACGAAACATGTACGGGACACTGAAGGGGAAAAAAACACTCAAGACGGAACACTCAGACAGACATAACTCTCAGAACGATCCCGAGACAGAAAACGGAGAAAGAGCACACGGACGGAACTGACGGAAAGCTCAGATGGAGGAGCACTCGGATGGAACACAAACAGAATCGAACACTCGAACGAAACCTTCAGAATCGAACACTCAGGTAGCAAGGTAACTCTGTGCTGTAGGATTGAGGCCAGTCATAATACGCTGAGGAGCTGTCCTCAAAGGACAACTATTACTACACAGTACACTACTAGTGTATCAGAGTCAACATAGTCTCGCGTTGCCATGCTTCCAAGTCTCCTTCCTCACTCGGTTATTCAGGAGCAAAGTGAGAAATGTGGGTCAGTGCCTAAGACACTGGCATCCTTATACGCTCAACGGTTCTTTTGTGCAATATAGACTGAAAAGAGGTTTCAGATCATACAATGACTGATTGGGTTTCCAGAGGTATCTACATTTCCAGGGACTGCGTTGGAATTTGTAGGCATTAGACTGTTTGGCGTGTGGGTTTTATGGTATAAAGAGGATTAGGCCTCTCACTGGCCAGCTCAGAAGACGGCTGACTGATGACGAGTGTTATTGAGACGTAAACAAGAGATGCGTAGGACTGTTTTTTTTAAAAATTTATTTTATTTTTTATTTCACCTTTATTTAACCAGGTAGGCTAGTTGAGAACAAGTTCTCATTTACAACTGCGACCTGGCCAAGATAAAGCATAGCAGTGTGAACAGACAACAACACAGAGTTATACATGGAGTAAACAATAAACAAGTCAATAACACAGTAGGAAAAAATATATATATATAATAAAATTAGTCTATATACATTGTGTGCAAAATGCATGAGGAGGTAGGCAATAAATAGGCCATAGGAGCGAATAATTACAATTTAGCAGATTAACACTGGAGTGATAAGTCATCAGATGATCATGTGCAAGTAGAGATACTGGTGTGCAAAAGAGCAGAAAAGTAAATAAATAAAAACAGTAAGGGGATGAGGTAGGTAAATTGGGTGGGCTGTTTACAGATGGACTATGTACAGCTGCAACGATCGGTTAGCTGCTCAGATAGCAGATGTTTAAAGTTGGTGAGGGAAATAAAAGTCTCCAACTTCAGCGATTTTTGCAATTCGTTCCATTCACAGGCAGCAGAGAACTGGAAGGAAAGGCAGCCAAATGAGGTGTTGGCTTTTGGGATGATCAGTGAGAAATATACCTGATGGAGCGCGTGCTACGGGTGGGTGTTGTTATCGTGACCAGTGAACTGAGATAAGGCGGAGCTTTACCTAGCATGGACTTATAGATGACCTGGAGCCAGTGGGTCTGGCGACGAATATGTAGCGAGGGCCAGCCGACTAGAGCATACAGGTCGCAGTGGTGGGTGGTATAAGGTGTTTTAGTAACAAAACGAATGGCACTATGATAAACTGCATCTAGTTTACTGAGTAGAGTATTGGAAGCTATTTTGTAGATGACATCGCCGAAGTCGAGGATCGGTAGGATAGTCAGTTTTACTAGGGTAGGTTTGGCGGCGTGAGTGAAGGAGGCTTTGTTGCGAAATAGAAAGCCGATTCTTGATTTGATTTTGGATTGGAGATGTTTAATATGAGTCTGGAAGGAGAGTTTACAGTCTAGCCAGACACCTAGGTCCACATATTCTAGGTCGGAACCGTCCAGGGTGGTGATGCTAGTCGGGCGGGCGGGTGCAGGCAGCGAACGGTTGAAAAACATGCATTTGGTTTTACTAGCGTTTAAGAGCAGTTGGAGGCCACGGAAGGAGTGTTGTATGGCATTGAAGCTCGTTTGGAGGTTAGTTAACACAGTGTCCAAGGAAGGGCCAGAAGTATACAGAATGGTGTCGTCTGCGTAGAGGTGGGTCAGGGAATCGTCTAATAGCACAACACTGCCGGACTAGGGGATAGAGCTGTTACATGCAAGCGTGCACACACGCGCACGAAGCACGCGATGCTGTACACACAAGTGTGCTCACAGGCACACACACATCCCCCATTTCCAACGTAGGCGATTTGAGACAATTCCCTCCCGCTTGAGCAGGTGCAGTTTTGGGCTGGTGCCAACACTTAGTAAGAGAAATCAGACTGCTCAGATAGCAATGTAAACTGAGTATACACAACCTTAAAAACACCTGCTCTTTCCATTACAGACTGACCAGGTGAATCCAGGTGAAAGCTCTGATGCCTTTTTGGTGTCACTTGTTAAATCCACTTCAATTAGTGTAGATTAAGGGGAGGAGACAGGTAAAAGAAGGATATTTAATCCTTGAGACAATTGAGACATGCATTGTGTGTGTGCAATTCAGAGGGTGAATGGGAAAGACAAAATATTTAAGTGCCTTTGAACGGGGTGTGTTAGTAGGTGCCAGCCGCACCGGTTTGTGTCAAGAACTGCAATGCTGCTGGGGTTTTCCACGCTCAACAGTTTCCTGTGTGTATCAAGAATGGTCCAGCACCCAAAGGACATCCAGACAACTTGACACAACTGTGGGAAGCATTGGAGTTAACATGGGCCAGCATCCCTGTGGAACGCTTTCAACATTTTGTAAAGTCCAAGCCCCAACGAATGGAGGCTGTTCTGAGGGCTGTTCTGTAGGCTGTTCTGAGGGCTGTTCTGAGGGCTGTTCTGTGGGCTGTTCTGAGGGCTGTTCTGGGGGCTGTTCTGTGGGCTGTTCTGTGGGCTGTTCTGAGGGCTGTTCTGTGGGCTGTTCTGAGGGCTGTTCTGTGGGCTGTTCTGAGGGCTGTTCTGAGGGCTGTTCTGAGGGCTGTTCTGTGGGCTGTTCTGAGGGCTGTTCTGAGGGCTGTTCTGTGGGCTGTTCTGTGAGCTGTTCTGTGGGCTGTTCTGAGGGCTGTTCTGTGTGCTGTTCTGTGGGCTGTTCTGTGGGCTGTTCTGTGGGCTGTTCTGTGGGCTGTTCTGTGGGCTGTTCTGTGAGCTGTTCTGTGGGCTGTTCTGAGGGCTGTTCTGAGGGCTGTTCTGTGTGCTGTTCTGTGGGCTGTTCTGTGAGCTGTTCTGTGGGCTGTTCTGTGGGCTGTTCTGAGGGCTGTTCTGAGGACTGTTCTGAGGGCTGTTCTGAGGGCAAAGGGGTGGGAGGGTTTATAGCGAGAGAAAAGAGGAGAGAAAGAGAAAAGCGACTAAAAATAGAAGAGAAAGCGAAAGAGGAGAGAGAGTGAGAGAGGAAGAGAGAGGGGCTAGAGGTCTGCTGGATGAGGATTGTACCAGATGCCAGTCTCTAGCGCCATCACTAGTCTAAGTGCTGCTGATAAGCAGATTACAGCAGATAATGGTCTGCTACTGTGTGTGTGTGCGTGTGTGTGCGTGTGTGTGTGTGTGTGTGCGTTGGGGGAGTTGCTGCTTCTCTACAGATGGGAAACTGTAAAAATACAATAGGGAAATGACTGCAAGAAGAGCTGCTAAGAAAATTATGTTGTACAAATCAAATGTATGTGTCAACTATGAACACAAATACCCCTGTTGCCCATTCAATTCCCATGTACTCCGTGTGCAATAGGGAATCTGCCATGGTATTGAGATTCATTCACTGCTACTCCGTACTGTTCATTCCGTCATACTTGGTTTGAAAAGGGAGAAAAGCACAAGTGTGTGTATGTGCAGTGTTCAACTCTGCTTGAACAGCTTCACGGAGAGGAAGCACAGAAGACGGAGTAGAGCTTGATGGTTTGGACCATCAATCTGTAATACATACATAGTGCTTCCAGTTCATCTCGGACTCTTGTCTTATCATCTTTAAATAAAGACTGGTTACATTATACTGCTGTTATACCAGAGTAATAGCAGTGGAACTATGCAATAGTCTATTGTGACAGAAACAAAATTGAGTAGCTGGCCAGCGCATGTGAGAGATTTGGTTCTGGGTTCTGTAATAGACACCCTGTTACAGACTAGAATACAATGCAGGACCAAGACAGTTTTCTGTTCGTCCATTACAATTGCGCTTCCGCTTACATACATATCTGGTACAAGGTGTTCTTCCTATATTCAAGGCTACCTAGGATTATTGTAATATTGGCTAAACTGTTGCGCTGTTGCCCATACACTCTATATAGTCTGTTCTCCTGGTCATTCAGTGTACACTCTGGTAAAGCAGAGGCAGAGAGGCTCAGGGCATTTTTGTTCATTTATAATTCAACGCCACGTATTACGTTTCTATCTGCTTCCTGGTGTTTCATCTTTAATTGTAACACTTTTATGTGACAAAGACATTGGCCTAGTTTGATCTCTAAAGGGAATCAGTTGTACTACTGAATGCATCCAACTGAAATGTGTCTTCCGCATTTAGCCCAACCCCTCTGAATCAGAGAGGTGAGGCGGGCTGCGTTAATCGACATCCCACAATTAAATAAGACAGTGAAGATGACGATCAAAGAATCATATAGATAGTCTGTTACACACACAGTCACACAGACAGACAGACAGACACTCTCTCACTCTCTGCAAATCACTAACAATCATGAGCTTGACGGTGGAGGCCCGATTCCCTCTCCTTTTGATAGAAAATGACCGTGATCTGATGCCACAGACTGGCAGACATGACCTTTAATTGGGTTCCGGCCGGAACGAGACAGTTTGTCTTGACCTGTTTCACATAGTCAGGCCCTGGACATTGCCTCCCAACTAATGCATGCTGTACATTTTAATCAGGACCAGGTCAGCTTCTGTATGCTCAATGTCTGCATTAATTAATTAGGCTTTTGCTTTTGGTGGTTGCTGGCAGCTTGTCCTGGTCTTTAGAAATAGCAGGATGACCATCTTGGTTAGTTATAAGCCTATTTCCATAAATAATTTCTTAGGTCTGGAAACTGACAGATAATTTAGTCTACTGAGACAAACCATAATTGACAGCTGGACCAAAACCTGAATGAACCCTTATATTCACCGTTGAACGGTGACAGCGCTCTCCTGACAGGTTTAGCTCATCTGAACAATCTCTCATGCAAATGTATTTAGTCAATTAAACTAGTCTCGTAATAAAGCACAGCCATACGAACCCATGTCTCCAGAATCCAGCTTGAGAGAGAGGCCGGCCGTATCCATCTGGTCCGATCTACCCGCCCCCGATGTGGGCATGCCTCCCCCGGCCTCCCCCGCTGTCGCAGTCTCATCCATTTACAATTCCAGGATAAGCGTCGCGATATAATGTCCTTTGTTGATGCAAGGGAAAATGCGAAATGTAGCCTACAGGACACTCTGACATCACGTTGAATAGACTAAATACGTGGCCTCATCGACATTTCTTCAACACCAGTCTTATTTTCATCCTGGTAATTGTACGCCCATTAATACAAACAATCGCCTATTGGTGATGCCTTGTCGGATATACTACCGCTATAACCTAGGCAACTGCTCGTCTCGCGCATTATAAACCTAGCAGCGTTGCATGACAGCCGCGGCTGCGTCATTCACGTAGGAGAGTCTGTCAAGCATGTCATTGGAGCATCCTTCTCTCTCTCTCTCCTCTTGCGGTTGACATGCTCATGTAGAATGACAGAAATCCAGTCTATGCGAAATCAACTCGTAATTTCATTGGGCATGTTTGTCCACTAAATGGTGTCGGGATGGGTAGCCTACTGAGGAGCAAAAAGGATTTCCGTTCCAAAATGGATAATGAAGATACATTCTGTTACACACAGAGTAAAGATATTGCAGCAACACTGTCATAGAATAGCTCTTTCGTTATAGCACGTAACTGTCATTATTGAGTTGGATAATACGTGTGTGCTGTAATGTAGCTTACAATTGCAGACCGTAAACCCACACAATGTCAGTAGCTTTCAGTTTATTCTTCATTCCATCAAATGCAATTACAATAAACACCTTCGGATTGTCATACAATAACACTGGTACATAAAGGTGTGTCCAAAAGTACAGTTAGAGCAGGGACTGTTCATTTCAGTGCTCTGGGGAGGTAGTAATTCTCATCTTTGTTGGGGTGGGTTTTGACAAGGGGTTTCAGTTCAGTGTGTTAGCAGCTGCATCAGTTGTGTGTGTGTTAGGGACGCGCATCTTTCCCCTTCAAGAAGATTCGATACATATCTAGATACATGGGCTCCGATACGATACAGGAACGATAGTTAAAAAATATTCGGTGCAACTCGGTTTGATTAGAGAACGAAACGATGCGATGCAACATTTGTTGCATAACACGTTCATTGTCCATTCATCTGCTGCTGATGGAGCTCATGGGCTGGGCCTCTCTGAGGTGGATCTGTCTGAGCTGACTTCTTGTATCACCACCCCCTTTCCCGCAGCAACCAGTGATCCGGGTCAATAGCATCAATGTAACAGTTTTTCTTCCGTCCCTCTCCTCGACCCGAACCAGTGACCCTCTGCACACATCAACAACAGTCACCCACGAAGCACCGTTACCCATCGCTCCACAAAAGCCACGGCCCTTGCAAAGCAAGTGGAACAACTTCTTCAAGGTCTCAGTGACGTCACCGATTTAAACGCTATTAGTGCGCACCCCACTAACTAGCTAGCCATTTCCAGTGATGCCAATTTAGCAATTTTGTTGCTAGATTTAGCAACTTTTCAGACTACCCTGGCAACTCTTTTTTCAAACAGCACCTAGCAACAAATTTAGCTACTTTAAACATTTATTTTGAACTTTTAGCAACTTTTGAAAAGTGACTCAAACGTTAAAATGCACACATTTTCCCTCTAAATGACACAAAAACACTTTTCTCTGTCACACACTCAGTCACAACACACGTGTCTGGCTGCATTGTGAGTGACGTCAGCAGCAGGCGCTCAGCTCTTGCACAGGCAGCAGCGGCCAGCAGCAATTTCAGCAAATTGAAAATCATTGTTGGCTGACTGCAGCAGCAGTATTACGGGTTCGACAAGCCAAACCCAATGAATATAGTTGGTCACGAATGTTTGATCTTGAACAGAACCTACAACATCAATCAACATGTCTCAATCAAAATTGTACAGCCAGAAGTACAGAAAAGAGTGGGAGTCTGTACCTGAACAAATGTGAAATCATATTTTTTGCCGAGATGGCCAGTCAATTTGAGTAACGTTATTGTGTATTCTACATAATGACGCAGTTTTACGTTATCACGCAATGACATCACAACGTAATTTAGCAACTTTTAGCAACAAATCAACCTGCCTCTAGCAACTTACCCTGAAAATTAATTGGCAACACTGGCCATTTCACACCGGTTACAACAGCACAATTTTGGATTTCACCCCCCATCTCAAAATCGAATGGTTTTGAGCATTTCAAAGTTTTTACAGAATGATCTTCTCTTCTCCTCTTGATTCGGTCATGCAGTGCATCTCACAAATCTGATTGCTGTCCTCAATATGAAATTATAAATTTTACCCTGTATATAAAAAAATTACCATATACACTGATTGTTTAAAGCAAAACTACCAAAACTATTACTGATGGTGAACCTGAACAATCAAAATAAAATCTATTATAAGCCCCATTCAGCAGGTATATCTCCAGTAGCTTACTTTTATTCTGGTAAAACACAATTTCCAACAGCGCATAGATAGCAATAACCTAGCAAATGACAGATTTTCACTCACTGAATAAATCCTAATATCTGGAAAGCCATTGTAGCATTTTAATTCTGAATGTGCCATGCAGATTAGGAACAGGCTGCCTACCTCCCGTTGGTCAGCGCATGAAGCTGGGCTCAGTGCGCAATTTGACTAGCCTACTAATATTGCCTGTGGTTGTTTGGCATGCCAAATGACTTGCAGATCAATGACTGTCAAAGCAGTTGACTGGTAAAATATTAGATATTTTCGGAAGGTAGAAACTTTTTAACGTTTTTTTGACCGATACATGCTAGATCGGTTTGGGGTCTGCAGACCAATGCACATGTATCTTTAACATCTGAATCTGTAGCATGTCTACTCCGTATGTCTAAGAAAATGTCCGATATACAGATATACAGTATATAGATAAATATATCCCCTGATATTGACCCTTTTCGCCCAGTGCTGGGAATGACATATTGGAGAATCGCTACATCTCACAGTCTGGTAGAAATTAGGTTAAAACGGATTTAAGTTTCCCTGCATTAAAATCTCCTGCCACTAGGAGCGCTTTCTCTGGTTGAGCATTCTCTTGTTTTCTTATGGCTTTATACAGCTCGTTGAGTGCGGTCTTAGTGCCAGCATCGGTTTGTGGTGGTAAATAGACAGCTATGAAAAATATAGATGAAAATTCTCATGGTAAATAGTGTGGTCTACAGCTTATCATGAGATACTCTACCTCAGGCGAGCAAAATCTTGAGACTTCCTTAATATTTGATTTTGTGCACCAGCTATTATTGACAAATAGACACAGACCGCCACCCCTTGTCTTACCGGAGGCAGCTGTTCTGTCTTGCCGATGCACGGAAAAACCAGCCAAGTGTATATTATCCATGTGGTCGTTCAGCCACGACTCGGTGAAACAGTTTTTTCTTCTTTATGTCCCTTTGGTAGGATAGTCTTGAACGGAGGTCATCCAGTTTATTCTTCAATGATTGCACGTTGGCCAATAGCACGGCTGGTAGAGGCGGGTTACCCACTCACCAACGAATTCTAACAAGGCACCCGGACATGCGTCCCCTGTATCGGCGTCTTTTCTTCAAGTGAATGACGGGGATTTGGGCCTGGTCCGGTATCTGGAGTAAATCCTTCGCGTCCGGCTCATTAAATAAAAAATCTTCGTACAGCTCGAGGTGAGTAATAGATGTTCTGATATCCAGAAGCTATTTTCGGTCAAAAGAGACGGTGGCAGAAACATTATGTACAAAACAAGTTACAAACAATGCAAAAAAAACAACTAAATAGCACAATTGGTTAAGTGTCACACCCTGATCTGTTTCACCTGTCTTTGTGATTGTCTCCACCCCCCTCCAGGTGTCGCCCAACTTTCCCATTATGCCCTGTGTATTTATACCGGTGTTCTCTGTTTGTCTGTTGCCAGTTCGTCTTGCTTGTCAAGTCAGCCAGCGTTTTTGTATCAGCTCCTGCTTTTCCGCAGTCTCCCTTTTCTCGTCCTCCTGGTTTTGACCCTTGCCTGTCCTGACCCTGAGCCCGCCTGCCTGACCACTCTGCTTGCCCCTGACCCTGCCTGCCATCCTGTACCTTTGCCCCGTCTCTGGATTACTGACCTCTGCCTGACCTGACCCTGAGCCTGACTGCCTGTACCTTTGCCCCTGTTGCTGTAATAAACATTGTTACTTCAACACATCTGCATCTGGGTCTTACCTTATCCTAATAGTTAGGTAATTAGGCTTCTCCAAGCTCTGATGCTGCTGATGGTCATTAGTAGCCTACTAAACTTTCTAACTGCCTGGTAGTCCCTCTAATCACTCTGACATCAATGCAAATATTATCAAAAATATAATCAAACACTTCATGACCCCATGTTGCGCAACATTTCAATAGGCTATGCAATTGCGTGATGGCCTCTATTAAAAAGAGGAGGATCCCATCAGCTTTCTATAGGCTTACTATATATATATTTCTCAACTTTCGTAATATTAAGCACATTGCTTCTCTTTACCACAGGAGTATACCCTACCTGAATGGCATGAAAATGAACCACGAAAAAGCATCCTCCATTCGCTATTTAAGTGCATAGAATACTTTTCTTTTTTACCCTGCACCTGTTTCAAGACAGGTGCATGATAATGATCCATTCTAAATCAAAACAAATTTCACACAAATATTATTTAGTATATGTAAAGACAGGATTAAATCAAGAATAGTCTGATGGGTGACTATATTAGCCTATCACTTGTGAATGATGCCCAGCTTGTTTGCAGTAAGGCAAGAAACAGTGCAAGTCTTTTTTTTGGTGACTTTTTCAAATTATAGTCGCACACCTAATGTAGCATATCCCATAGGCCTATATGTTTTGGCAAGGTTTGTATCACTAAAGTGGCCAACTAACTTCTTAAAATTAAGCACATTAATCCACATCCCAATCACAGGGCAAACAATTCACACAATGACGTTATGAAACAATGAATGCGAACAAAATTGCGGTAAAGAGCGCATTCTGGAGAGAGAAGTGCCTTGTGCATCTTAGCCACACCCTCCTTCTTGCAACATGGCATCCCGAGGCCTCCTCAATGGATTAGTCCACTGAGAGAGGTGCAAATCAGACAGGTGTCTCATGTGCCATGAAAAAGAAATATCTACTTGCGACTGCTCAAAAAAAAAAAAAAAATACTGGTCGATCAACAGCTTATCGACCAAACAAAAAACCAGTCGACTAAATGGGGTCTGCCCTAATTTGTCTTCATTCAACCATAGACGACTCGTTTTCATGGAAACTGTGTGTTTGATGTATTTGATACCATTCCACTAATTTCGCTCCAGCCATTACCATGAGCCCATTCTCCCCAATTAAGGTGCCACCAATCTCCTGTGGTATATTCTATACTAGCTACTGCGTCTCAAGATGGACAAACAGTACTATTTTCAAATTTTTCAAGCAAAGGTCTTTTAAGGGAGTATGCAAGCACACCTGTACATTGGATTGGTCTCCCATCGCTGAATTCGACATCCCGTATCTCCGAAAACCTATTTACCAGTCCGCCTACTTACCAGTAGCCACAGCAGCCATTATGGAATAGCATGTCGCATTGAACAACAAAGTAGCTCATTGGCTGACATTGCCATTGCAAAATGGCTGCGGTGGCAACCGCTAGCTAGCATGAGGATGAAAAGGGCAGTTTTCCAAAAAACAAGCAGTATTTAAATCTTCTTGATGGAGAAGTGTGGCTAGTTTGGAATACAGTGGCACATTTTATCCTTGCACTGAGGTACGTTTTCTGACCCATATCTCACGCTGGCTCCACGGTGTCTTAAAGATATACTATACAGAAATTGCTTCACCATTTCCTGGCTGCTAAAATTCTAATAGTTCGCCTAATTTTTGTTTATGTGACAAAACACGCAAGTATAGTGTAAAGAATCATTGTACCATCTAAACCGCTGTGAAATATATTTTCCATAACCAAAAATATTGTATTTTCAGCTGTTTGAAGCTAATGTACAAAACCGAAAGAAAAATATGCAAAAACGAAAAGTAAGAACAGGAAGCATAGAAATAGCGCACATAAAACAGATAATACGCTTAGTAGACTTGCTTTCAATGAGAATGACAGATCTAGGACACATGTTTCTATGTGAATTTGGTCGGGTTGCCCAAAAAGTTGCAGCTTTAATGTAACCATGATTGCTTTTCAACTGCAGTGCAGCTCAGTGTAAACAAGCGTAATGGTAGGGTCGGTGTCATCAGGCAACAAGCCAGCCAGTCAGTTCTGCAATAACGTTAGTTTACTGGCCAGCTAGCTAACGTCAACATTTACTTAGCTAACTAGCGAGCTACCCGTTAGCTAGCTAGCTAAATCACAGCATTTAGACCGATGTCGGTTCAATTTAGTTCGTTTTTTTGTGGTCTCAACGCGCCGTTTCTCTAGAGAGAAATCAAATCATTCACCAGAGAAATACATTTTTTGAACTGTTTGGGACGCTGAGCTGAAGGGAGTTGTAGTTTTCATTAAACAAATATTAAACTTAGTTCAGCGCATAAACGTGGTAACTAACTACAATGGGCGCCATTTTTTCTCGGCTCAGACAGGGTCAGAGAGGAAGAGGCAAGCCTGCCTTCCAGCCTTTGGGTTAGGGTTAACCCTAACCCTCCCATTGTTAGAGTGGCGACATGAGCATCTCGTCATTATATACAGATCTCTGGATGGATACACTTTTACGCCTGCTAAATTAGGTTAGATCAGCGGGTTCCTAAACTAGGGGCTAGTGAGTTCCTCTGTCCAGTGTCTGAGTTCTTTTGCCCATCTTCATCTTTTCTTTTTATTGGCCAGTCTGAGATATGGCTTTTTCTTTGCAACTCTGCTTAGAAGGCCAGCATCCCGGAGTCGCCTCTTCACTGTTGACATTGAGACTTGTGTTTTGCGTGTACTATTTAATGAAGCTGCCAGTTGAGGACTCGTGAGGCGTCTGTTTCTCAAACTAGACACTCTAATGTACTTGTCTTCTTGCTCAGTTGTGCACCGGGGCCTCCCACTCCTCTTTCTATTCTGGTTAGATCCAGTTTGCGCTGTTCTGTGAAGGGATTAGTACACAGTGTTGTACAAGATCTTCAGTTTCTTGGCAGCTTGGGGCGGCAGCATAGCCTAGTGGTTAGAGCGTTGGACTCGTAACCCAAAGGTTGCAAGATCGAATCCCCGAGCTGACAAGGTACAAAATCTGTTGTTCTGAACAAGACAGTCATTGAAACTAAGAATTTGTTCTTAACTGACTTGCCTAGTTAAATAAAGGTAAAATAAATAAATAAATAAATTCTCACATGGAATAGCCTTCATTTCTCAGAACAAGAATAGACTGACGAGTTTCAGAAGAAAGTGCTTTGTTTCTGCCCATTTTGCGCCTGTAATCGAACCCACAAAATCTAATGATACTCAACTAGTCTAAAGAAGGCTAATTATATTTCTTCTTTAATTAGCACAACAGTTTTCAGCTGTGTTAACATAACTGCAAAAGGGTTTTCTAATGATCAATTAGCCTTTTAAAATGCTAAACTTGGATTAGCTAACACAACGTGCCATTGGAACACATGATGGTTGCTGATAATGGGTCTCTGTACGCCTATGTAGATATTCCATAAAAAATCAGCCGTTTCCAGCTACAATAGTCATTTACAACATTAACAACGTTGTATTCCTGATCAATTTGATGTTATTTTAATGGACAAAAAATGAGCTTTTCTTTCAAAAACAAGGACATTTCTAAGTGACACCAAACTTTTGAACGGTAGTGTATATATATTTTAATATTGTCTTTGTATCTCAAAATCATTGTAATATGGTTAACCTTAAAAAGAGAGCACCCTTAGATCATTGGAAAAGGCTGCACTTGACCATTGCACAATTCCCAAGGTGAATGACTAGGCCCGCTACGCTATGAAACCACACACTATTGCAGAGACTTTGATATTACTGGCCGCAATTGATATGGTGAAAACAAGGTGTGGGGAGGCAGAACTCACATCAATACCTCTGTCAGATAACACTGTTAAACAAATAATGTATGCTATTGCTAGCAATCAAGAGCAAACACTCACTGAAAGACTCAAAAACTCCCCATCTTATGCTCTCTAAATAGACGTTAGTTGTGAGAGCCGAGATGCCCATGCATTGACTTTTGTTCACTATACATGTTGATGGATGCTATTCACAAGGACATATTGTTCTGTCTCACGATTCCTGAGCATGAAATGGCACAGGGGATGTTCAGTGTGTGCATGGATATATTGACGAAAAACAGAATCCATGGGATTGAATGGTGGGCTTTTGCACAGATGGGGCTCCATCTATCACGGGACAGAGGTCAGGCCTCTGCACTCTAGTTATGAATGTGTCTCCCTCTGCCATATGGACGCATTGTATGATACAACGAGAGCAACTGGCGGCAAAAGAGCTGAGCACAGAACTCAGAGATATACCGCACCATTGATGTGGGTTTGAGTGATGTTTTACGACACTCTTTTCCTATACCTGTTGTGTACGTGTGGCAACTGTCGGAACAACATAGAAAACGTGTTAACTATGATTGACGGTCGTCTTTGCTCGCTGTAACCAACAAAGTAATACACGGTACCAGGAGTGAAAATCGTGTTGTTTCTGTGAATCTTGGAGTTTATGGAAACGCAATGGATGTAATCAAGCCACCAGAGACATTGATCCTGGATGGGAATGTGGACGCGAATTGGAAAACATTTTGGCACCGGTTTTTGCTCTATGTGTCTGCCATTGGAGTTACAAAAGGAGCCAGATTAACATAAAGTTGCTCTCTTGCTCACCAAAGCGAGACCGCAGGCATTCGATATATTCGATACCTTCACGCTTGCAAATGAGGAGGATAAAGACAGTTCGCATTGGTACTGAATTATTTTGACGCATATCGTTCACCTAAGAAGAACGAGACACGTGAACGTTTTGGGTTTCGTTGTCGTGTTCAACGGCAAGGTGAGAAGTTCGATGTCTTTCTTACGGACTTGAAATTAAAAGCACAGACATGCAATTTTGTAGACCTAACCTCATCAATGCTTAGAGATCAGATGGTGTTTGGTGTAAATGACTCCAAAATTAGAGAAAGATTGCTGCGGGAAAGTTAGTTTTTGGACACTGCAGTAAAAATGTGTCAGGCAAATGAGCTGGCACAGTTGCATATTAAAATATTTAGCTCCATACCAACAAACACTGCTATGGAGGTGGAAAGTGCAGCAGTGGATTTTGTTGACAAGGACACAAGGGGGCACTATGAACAAAGGCACCACAAGCATTCTTATCGGCAGACTAAACAGCCTTGGTTTCTAAAATGACTGCCTCGCCTGGTTCACCAACTACTTCTCTGATAGAGTTCAGTGTGTCAACTCGGAGGGCCTGTTGTCTGGACCTCTGGCAGTCTCTATGGGGGTGCCACAGGGTTCAATTCTCGGGCCGACTCTATTCTCTGTATACATCAATCATGTCGCTCTTGCTGCTGGTGTTTCTCAGATCCACCTATACGCAGACGACACCATTCTGTATACTTCTGGCCCTTCTTTGGACACTGTGTTAACTAACCTCCAGACGAGCTTCAAAGCCATACAACTCTCCTTCCGTTGCCTCCAACTGCTCTTAAATGCAAGTAAAACTAAATGCATGCTCTTCAACCGATCGCTGCCAGCACCTGCCCGCCCGTCCAGCATCACTACTCTGGACGGTTCTGACTTAAAATATGTGGACAACTACAAATACCTAGGTGTCTGGTTAGACTGTAAACTCTCCTTCCAGACTCACATTAAGCATCTCCAATCCAAAATTAAATCTAAAATTGGCTTCCTATTTCGCAACAAAGCATCCTTCACTCATACTGCCTAACATACCCTCGTAAAACTGACCATCCTACCGATCCTCGACTTCAGCGAAGTCATTTACAAAATAGCCTCCAACACTCTACTCAACAAATTGGATGCAGTCTATCACAGTGCCATCCGTTTTGTCACCAAAGCCCCATATACTATCCACCATTGCGACCTGTACGCTCTCGTTGGCTGGCCCTCGCTTCATACTCGTCGCCAAACCCACTGGCTCCAAGTCATCTACAAGTTTCTGCTAGGTAAAGCCCCGCCTTATCTCAGCTCACTGGTCACCATAGCAGCACCCACCCGTAGCACGCACACCAGCAGGTATATCTCAATAGTCACCCCCAAAGCCAATTCCTCCTTTGGCCGCCTTTCCTTACAGTTCTCTGCTGCCAATGACTGGAACGAACTGCAAAAATCACTGAAGCTGGAGACTCATATCTCCCTCACTAGCTTTAAGCACCAGTTGTCAGAGCAGCTCAGACACTGCACCTATACATAGCCCATCTGTAAATAGCCCATCCAACTACCTCATCCCCATACTGTATATATTTATTTATCTTGCTCCTTTGCACCCCAGTATCTCTACTTGCACATTCATCTTCTGCACATCAATCACTTCAGTGTTTAATTGGTATATTGTAATTACTTCGCCATCATGGCCTATTTATTGCCTTACCTCCCTTATCTTACCTCATTTTGCACACACATACAGCATGTGAGTCGTCGGGTCTAGTTAAGCGAGTGTACACCATTAATGACTTTGACTGGCTACACAGTGTTCAGCAGGTGACAAGTTATCAAAACGGTGAGGATATTGCTCAAAGATATGCTGATGTGTTCACAGAATTTGGAGAATTGCCTCCCATTCACTATATTACTCTCACAGAAAATGCCAAGCCAGTGATTCATGCACCGCGAAGAGTTCCTTTGCCACTATGAAAGGATCTAAAGAAAATGAGTTGGGTAGAATGGTAAAACTTGACGTGCTCGTGAAAACAGAGAATCCAACAGACTGAGTCAATTCCATGGTGTACAGTTGAAGTGGGAAGTTTACATACACCTTAGCCAAATACATTTAAACTCAGTTTTTCACAATTCCTAACATTTAATCCAGAATAATAGTAGAGATAATGATTTATTTCAGCTTTTATTTCTTTCATCACATTCCCAGTGGGTCAGAAGTTTACATATACTCAATGAGTATTTGGTAGCATTTCCTTTCAATTGTTTAACTTGGGCCAAACGTTTCGGGTAGCCTTCCACAAGCTTCCCACAATAAGTTGGGTGAATTTTGCACATTCCTCCTGACAGAGCTGGTGTAACTGAGTCAGGTTTGTAAGCCTCCTTGCTCACACACACTTTTTCAGTTCTGCCCACACATTTTCTATGGGATTGAGGTCAGTGCTTTGTGATGGCCAGTCTAATACCGTGACTTTGTTGTCCTTAAGCCATTTTGCAACGACTTTGGAAGTATGCTTGTGATCATTGTCCATTTGGAAGACCCATTTGCGACCAGGCTTTAACTTCCTGACTGATGTCTTGAGATGTTGCTTCAATGTATCCACATCATTTTTCTTTCTCATGATGCCATCTATTTGGTGAAGTGCACCAGTCCCTCCTGCAGCAAAGCACCCCCATAACATGATGCTGCCACCCCTGTGCTTCACGGTTGGGAAGGTGTTTTTCGGCTTGAAAGCCTCCCCCTTTTTCCTCCAGACATAATGATGGTCATTATGGCCAAAAGGTTCTATTTTAGTTTCATCAGACCAGAGGACATTTCTCCAAAACGTATGATCTTTGTCCCCATGTCCAGTTGCAAACCGTAGTCTGGCTTTTTTATGGCGGTTTTGGAGCAGTGGCTTCTTCCTTGCTGAGCGGCCTTTCAGGTTATGTCAATATTGGACTCGTTTTACTGTGGATACAGATACTTTTGTACCTGTTTCCTCCAGCATCTTCACGAGGTCCTTTGCTGTTGTTCTGGGATTGATTTGCTCTTTTCGCACCAAAGTACGTTCATCTCTAGGAGACCGAACGCGTCTCCTTCCTGAGCGGTATGACAGCTGTGTGGTCCCATGGTGTTTATACTTGCGTACTATTGTTTGTACAGATGAATGTGGTACCTTCAGGCGTTTGGAAATTGCTCTCAAGGGTGAACCAGACTTGTGGAGGTCTACAATTTTTTTTCTGAGGTCTTGGCTGATTTCTTTTGATTTTCCCATGATATCAAGCAAAGATCAAGCACTGAGTTTGAAGGTAGGCCTTGAAATACATCCACAGGTACACCTCCAATTCACTCAAATTATGTCAATTAGCCTATCAGAAGCTTCTAAAGCCATGACATCATTTTCTGTAATTTTCCAAGCTGTTTAAAGGCACAGGCACAGGCACCTTAGTGTATGTAAACTTCTGACCCACTGGAATTGTGATACAGTGAATTATAAGTTAAATCATCTGTCTGTAAACAATTGTTGGAAAAATTACTTGTGTCATGCACAAAGTAGATGTCCTAACCGACTTGCCAAAACTATAAGAAATGTGTGGAGTGGTTGAAAAACAAGTTTTAATGACTCCAACCTAAGTGTATGTAAACTTCTGCCTTCAACTGTATGTTCGTAAAAGGAATGGAGATCTGAGAGTCTGTATGGAATTCAAGGACCTTAACAAATGTATCAAAAGGGAGCATTTTCAGATTCCTAAGAGGGAGGAATCTATATGGTATGTGAAATGGCTGGTGCATACTAATTCTCCAAGTTGGATGCTTCAAATGGATTCTGGAAGGTGAGGATGTAGCCAGCACCAAACATTGTACAGTCAATACCCCCTTTGGAAGATATTCCTTTAAGTGGTTACCTTTTGGCATAAACTCTGCCCCTGAGCTCTTTCACAAGGCCAAGGAAAGTGTCATTGGGGGATTAGAGGGAGTCCGAGTGTATGTGGATGATTTTGTGGTCTGGGGTCCTCCATTCAGGAACACATTGAGCGGCTGGAAAATACTCTGCTCAGGGTTCAGGAGCATGGTTTGAAGCTAAACCAGGCTAAATGCCAGTTCTGTGTGAAGGAGATTACATTTCACGGGGATAAGCTGTCCTCTGAGGGTGTGCAGCCTGATAATGCCAATGTCAAAGCTGTGAGGGAGATGGCAAACCCCACTGATAGGAAAGGCAGTCAGTGTGTTTTGGGCATGGTCAATTATTTGGAGAAGTTTGTACCTAACCTGTCAGCTAAAACAGTGAACTTAAGGACACTCCTTCAGGACAAGAAAGAGTTCTCATGGAACAGAGAACATGAAAGATAGTAAAGAACATTTTAGCTGAAGAGACAGTGCTAACTTTTGTAGAACCTGACAGGCCTACGAAAGTGTTCACGGATGCCTCCAAAGATGGCATTGGAGCAGTGCTGATTCAGGAGCATCAAGATATGTGGAAGCCCGTTCCCGATGCTGAACAGCATTAAGCTCAAATACAAAAGGAGTGCCTAGGATTGGTTGTTGGCTGTGAGAAGTTTTACTGTTACATTCATGGCTTACCAAAGCTGATTCTACAAACAGACCATAAACCACTTATTCCAATCCCTTTAAAGAATCTGAATGACCCGCCTCCTCATATTCAAAGGATGATGATGAGGTTGCAACGCTATGATTTTGTTCTAACCTATGTGCCTGGGGTCAATTTTAGTGGTAGCAGATGCCCTCTCAAGGGCTCCACCAGTGGTGACCCAAATCAGCATCAGTCAGGAGTCTATGGAGGAGGTTGCCTTGCAGGTGGATATGGTCATGGTGGATATGGTCATGGTCATTTCCTGTTTCTGAGCAGCAACTAAGGAAAATAGCTGAAGAGACCACAAAAGATCCCAATCTTTGCAAGGTGATCCAGAATCTGGAAAATGGCTGGCAGTACTTCCCACTAAGTGCAGAGCTGTCAGTGGTCGACGGTGTGCTGTTGAAGACAAACAGAATGGTGA
Source organism: Salvelinus alpinus (assembly GCF_045679555.1). Taxonomy (NCBI): domain Eukaryota; kingdom Metazoa; phylum Chordata; class Actinopteri; order Salmoniformes; family Salmonidae; genus Salvelinus; species Salvelinus alpinus. Next base: position 38,191,913 of record NC_092115.1, on the reverse strand, counting down.
TACCCACTTCAATGCATCAGGAGATGCTACAGAGAGTGCATGAAGGACATTTGGGAGCTAAGAAATGTAAGATAAGGGCCAGATTTCCTTTATTGGCCAAATATAAATTTGGACATTGAGCAAATGGTGGGAAATTGTGACACGTCTCAAATGTAATTATAGACAGCCCAAGGAGCCCATGGTTATGGGAAAGGTACCCACTACAGCCTGGGAGAAGGATGGAGTTGACCTGTTTCACTGCAATGATAAGGACTATTTGTTAACTATCGACTCCTTCTCAAATTACCCGGAAATTGCACTCCTGTCCAGCACTACAGCAACGACTGTCATTTTGCATTTGAAATAATGTTTTGCTGGGCATGGGCTCTCCCTAGTGGTGGTTTCTGATAATGCACCCCAATTTGCTTGCAGTGAGTTTAAGATTTTTGCAGAGCATTATGAGATCAGACATATAACCTCTAGTCCACTATATCCTAAAAGTAATGATAAGGCTGAAAAAGGTGTGCAAATCGTGAAAAGACTCTTTAAAAAGGCAGCACACAGTGGGACTGATCTAAGTATGGCTGGTCACCTACAGAAATCCTAATGGGATGCAAGTTGCGTTCCAGGTTGCCTGTTCTCTGCAGGAATGACTGCCCATCAGCTGTGCAGGACAGGGCCCTGCAGTTGAAGGAAAGACAAAAACTCTACTTTGACAAAATTGGTAGAGTGTTGCCACCATTGGCAGCTCAGGATGTGGTTCGAATTCGGGGTCCGGATTCATGGGATAGAAAGGCTACTGTCTTGGAGGAGGTTGTGCCTCGGTCATATACAATCAGGACAGAAGATGGGGATGTGTATCGGCGCAATAGACAAAACCTTTTGAGGACACAGGAGACATTTGAAGACGCTCCGGACACAGGCATACTGCCACTGGACACACAGGAACAAGAAACAAGTGGGGATGTTTCTGTGACACCAGGTACTGGGGGTGTGACAGTAGTGGGGATGTTTCTGTGACACCAGGTACTGGGAGTGTGACAGTAGTGGGGATGTTTCTGTGACACCAGGTACTGGGAGTGTGACAGTAGTGGGGATGTTTCTGTGACACCAGGTACTGGGGGTGTGACAGTAGTGGGGATGTTTCTGTGACACCAGGTACTGGGGGTGTGACAGTAGTGGGGATGTTTCTGTGACACCAGGTACTGGGAGTGTGACAGTAGTGGGGATGTTTCTGTGACACCAGGTACTGGGGGTGTGACAGTAGTGGGGATGTTTATTTGACACCAGGTACTGGGGGTGTGACAGTGGGGATGTTTCTGTGACACCAGGTACTGGGGGTGTGACAGTGGGGATGTTTCTGTGACACCAGGTACTGGGGGTGTGACAGTAGTGGGGATGTTTCTGTGACACCAGGTACTGGGGGTGTGACAGTGGGGATGTTTCTGTGACACCAGGTACTGGGGGTGTGACAGTAGTGGGGATGTTTCTGTGACACCAGGTACTGGGGGTGTGACAGTGGGGATGTTTCTGTGACACCAGGTACTGGGGGTGTGACAGTGGGGATGTTTCTGTGACACCAGGTACTGGGGGTGTGACAGTAGTGGGGATGTTTATTTGACACCAGGTACTGGGAGTGTGACAGTAGTGGGGATGTTTCTGTGACACCAGGTACTGGGGGTGTGACAGTGGGGATGTTTCTGTGACACCAGGTACTGGGGGTGTGACAGTAGTGGGGATGTTTATTTGACACCAGGTACTGGGAGTGTGACAGTAGTGGGGATGTTTCTGTGACACCAGGTACTGGGGGTGTGACAGTAGTGGCGATGTTTCTGTGACACCAGGTACTGGGGGTGTGACAGTAGTGGGGATGTTTATTTGATACCAGGTACTGGGAGTGTGACAGTAGTGGGGATGTTTCTGTGACACCAGGTACTGGGGGTGTGACAGTAGTGGGGATGTTTCTGTGATACCAGGTACTGGGGGTGTGACAGTGGGGATGTTTATTTGACACCAGGTACTGGGAGTGTGACAGTACTGGGGATGTTTCTGTGACACCAAGTACTGGGAGTGTGACAGTAGTGGGGATGTTTATTTGACACCAGGTACTGGGAGTGTGACAGTAATGGGGATGTTTCTGTGACACCAGGTACTGGGAGTGTGACAGTAGTGGGGATGTTTATTTGATACCAGGTACTGGGAGTGTGACAGTAGTGGGGATGTTTATGTGACACCAGGTACTGGGAGTGTGACAGTAGTGGGGATGTTTATTTGATACCAGGTACTGGGAGTGTGACAGTAGTGGGGATGTTTATTTGATACCAGGTACTGGGAGTGTGACAGTAGTGGGGATGTTTATGTGACACCAAGTACTGGGAGTGTGACAGTAGTGGGGATGTTTATTTGATACCAGGTACTGGGAGTGTGACAGTAGCTAATGACACAGTGCAGGCCTCCAGAAAGACGGACTATTCAGAGGTGATGTTCAATGGACCAAAGACAGAGGCGGACTCACTGAGTTCTTGGTGTTGTTTTGATATTTCACTAATGACCATATTGGAACAGGGATGAATTTGTGAATTGGCATTGCTTGTTGATCAAATGTGTATATGTTTGTGGGAAAAAGGAAGATGCACTGATGTGGGTTTGAGTAATGTTTTACGACACTCTTTTGTGATATACAGTTGAAGTTACACTTAGGTTGGAGTCAGTAAAACTTGTTTTTCAACCACTCCACAAATTTCTTGTTAACAAACTATAGTTTTGGCAAGTCGTTTAGTACATCTACTTTGTGCATGAAACAAGTAATTTTTCCAACAAATGTTTACAGACAGATTATTTAACTTATAATTCACAGTATCACAATTCCAGTGCGTCAGAAGTGTACATACACTAAGTTGACTGTGCCTTTAAACAGCTTGGAAAATTCCAGAAAATGTTGTCATGGCTTTAGTATAATTCTGATAGGCTAATTGACATCATTTGATTCAATTGGAGGTGTACCTGTGGATGTATTTCAAGGCCTACCTTCAAACTCAGTGCCTCTTTGTTTGACATGGGAAAATCAAAATAAATCAGCCTCAGAAAAAAAAAAAGACCCCAGAAAACAAATTGTAGACCTCCACAAGTCTGGTTCATCCTTGGGAGCAATTTCCAAATTCCTGACGGTACCATGTTCATCTGTACAAACAATAGTACGCAAGTATAAACACCATGGGACCACGCAGCCGTCATACCGCTCAGGAAGGAGACGCGTTCTGTCTCCTAGAGATGAACGTACTTTGGTGCGAAAAGTGCAAATCAATCCCAGAACAACAGCAAAGGACCTTGTGAAGATGCTGGAGGAAACAGGTACAAAAGTATCTATATCCACGGTAAAATGAGTCCTATATCGACATAACCTGAAAGGCCGCTCAGCAAGGAAGAAGACACTGCTCCAAAACCACCATAAAAAAAGCCAGACTACGGTTTGCAACTGCACATGGGACAAAGATTGTACTTTTTGGAGAAATGTCCTCTGGTCTGATGAAACAAAAATAGAACTTTTTGGCCATAATGACCATCGTTATGTTTGGAGGAAAAAGGGGGACGCTTGCAAGCCGAAGAACACCTTCCCAACCGTGAAGCACAGGGGTGGCAGCATCATGTTATGGGGGTGCTTTGCTGCAGGAGGGACTGGTGCACTTCACAAAATAGATGGCATCATGAGGAAGGACAATTATGTGGATATATTGAAGCGACATCTCAAGACATCGGTCAGGAAGTTAAAGCTTGGTCGCAAATGGGTCTTCCAAATGGACAATGATCACAAGCATACTTCCAAAGTTATGGCAAAATGGCTTAAGGACAACAAATATTTCAATGCTTTGGCAATTGAATGTTCACTATTTTTAGCTTTGGAATTCCCATTAAAAAACAAAAATCTTTGTAATGTCACTATTTCATAATGCAGTTAATGTTTAAAAAAAATTTAAAAACCAAAATCGAAAGCGTGATATTTTTTTACATAATCGAACCTAAACCAAACCGAACTCAAAAAGCACTAATCGCTCAGCACAACAATACTGAGACTTGAAACTTTATGAAACAGAGGTCATAATTTCAGAAATGACCATTAGCTAGCTAGCTAGTTTGTTTGCGGACAGCTGACAAGTTGAGGCTAAGTTAGCTGGCTGGCTAACAGCTAGCTAGCTAATTTCCCTGAACTGCCTGGCAAATGTTCCGGACAGAGTTGACCGTTGTACCTATCAACAACGTGGTGTAAAAATAGCAGTCCAGGATTTGACCTAGCTACCTTTGGTTAATTGAATTTACCAAAACACACACATTACATGTCTCAGCACACAAAAATCGTTACCATTGCTCTATTAAGTCCTATTGATGTTACGTTTGATACCGGAGTTCCAAGGCATAAAAATCTTGAAGCAGCTAACTATGAAGGAGTGTGCCGAGCGTGTATTACTTTATTAGAATATGTCATCAATGATGACCGAAGCTTTGTTTGCTCATCTGCTTTTTCAAACTGTGTGTTGCAAAAATGCGAGATCACACTGATTTCTAAGGGATGATAATGATGACAGAACTACTGTATGAGAGTTTGGATTTTGAATTTCGTGCTCGCACATTGAGATTTGTGGTTGCAAGTATGATTCGCAAATGTGTAAATTACACTGAACATACAGTACCAGTCAAAAGTTTTGACACACCTACACATTCAAGTTTTTTTTTTTCTCCCTACATTGTAGAATAATAGTGAAGACATCAACACTATGAAATAACACATGGAATCATGTAGTAACCAAAAAAGTGTTGAACAAATCAAAATATATTTTATATTTCAGATTCTTCAATTTGGTAAAAGAAGAAGAGACATGCTTGGGCCAAGAAACACGAGCAATGGACATTAGACCGGTTGAAATTTGTCCTTTGGTCTGGAGTCCAAATTGGAGATTTGTCTCTGAGACGCGGTGTGGGTGAACGGATGATCTAAAGCATGGAGGAGGAGGTGTTAAGGTGTGCTTTGCTGGTGACACTGTCTGTGATTTATTTAGAATTCAAGGCACACTTAACCAGCATGGCTACCACAGCATTCTGCAGCGATACGCCATCCCATCTGGTTTGGGCTTAGTGGGACTATCATTTGTTTTTCAACAGGACAATGACGCAACACGCCTCCAGGCTGTGTAAGGGCTATATTACCAAGAAGGAGAGTGATGGAATACTGCATCAGATGACCTGGCCTCCACAATCCCCTGAGAAATTGATGATAAAATGATTGTGGGGGCTGTCTTGTTAGACTTCAGTGCAGCTTTTGACATTATTGATCATAGTCTACTGCTGGAAAAACGTATGTGTTCTGGCTTTACACCCTCTGCTATAATGTGGATAAAGAGTTTCTTGTCTAACAGAACACAGAGGGTGTTCTTTAATGGAAACCTATCAAATATAATGCAGTTAGAATCAGGAATTCCCCAGGGTAGCTGTTTAGGCCCCTTGCTATTTAAAATGTTTACTAACGACATGCCACTGAGTTTCTTTGTATGCGGATGACTCAACGCTATACACGTCAGCTACTACAGCAACTGAAATGACTGCAACACTTAACAAAGAGCTGCAGTTAGTTTCAGAGTGGGTGGCAAGGAATAAGTTAGCCCTAAATATTTCTAAAACTAAAAGCATTGTATTTGGAAGAAAACACTCACTAAACCCTAAACCTCAACTAAATCTTCTAATAAATAATGTGGAAATTGAGCAAGTTGAGATGACTAAACTGCTTGGAGTAACAATGGACTGTAAATTGTCATGGCCAAAACATATTGATGCAGTAGTAGCTAAGATGGGGAGAAGTCTGTCTATAATAAAGCAATGCTCTGCCTTCTTAACAACATTATCAACAAGGCAGGTCCTATAGGCCCTAGTTTTGTCGCACCTTGACTACTGTTCAGTCTTGTGGTCAGGTGCCACAAAAAAGGACTTAGGCAAATTGCAATTGGCTCAGAACAGGGCAGCACGGCTGGCCATTGGATGTATGCAGAGAGCTAATATGAATAATATGCATGTCAATCTCACCTGGCTGAAAGTGGAGGAGAGATTGACTTCATCACTACTTTTATTTATTAGAGGTATTCACATGTTGAATGCACCGAGCTGTCTGTCTAAACTACTGGCACACAGCTCGGACACCCATGCATACCCCACAAGACATGCCACAAGAGGTCTCTTCACAGTCCCCAAGTCCAGAAGAGACTATGGGAGGCACACAATACTACATAGAGCCATGACTACATGGAACTCTATTCCACATCAAGTAACTGACGCAAGCAGTAAAATTTGATTTAAAAACAGATTAAAAAAACACCTTATGGAACAGCCGGGACTATGAAGCAACACAAACATTGGCACAGACACATGCATATACACACACACACACACATACGATAACATACGCACTATACATACACATGGATTTAGTAATGTAGATATGTGATAGTGGTGGAGTAGGGGCCTGAGGGCACACAGTGTGTTGTGAAATCTGTGAATGTATTGTAATTTTTTAAAATTGTATGAACTGCCTTAATTTTGCTGGACCCCAGCAAATAAATACAAAATACAAATACCTCAACCAATTTGAGATGGTTTGGGATAAGTTCTCAGCATACGTGGGAACTCCTTCAAGACTGTCGGAAAAGCACAACAATACTGAGACTTGAAACTTTATGAAACAGAGGTCATAATTTCAGAAATGACCATTAGCTAGCTAGCTAGTTTGTTTGCGGACATCTGACAAGTTGAAACTAAGTTAGCTGGCTGGCTAACAGCTAGCTAGCTAATTTCCCTGAACTGCCTGGCAAGTGTTCCACATCGGACAGAGTTGACCGTTGTACCTATCAACAACGTGGTGTAAAAATAGCAGTCCAGGATTTGACCTAGCTACCTTTGGTTAATTGAATTTACCAAAACACACACATTACATGTCTCAGCACACCAAAAATCGTTACCATTGCTCTATTAAGTCCTATTGATGTTACGTTTGAAACCGGAGCTCCAAGGCATGCATCAACATCTTGAAGCAGCTAACTTTGAAGGAGTGTGCCGAGCGTGTATTACTTTATTAGAATATGTCATCAATGATGACCGAAAAAGGGTGGCTATTTGAAGAATCTCAAATATAAAAAACCCTGTCTTACAAAGATAATTCGTAAAAATCCAAATAACTTCATAGATCTTCATTGTAAATGGTTTAAACATTGTTTCCCATGCTTGTTCAATGAACCATAAACAATTAAATAACATGCACCTGTGGAGCGGTCATTAAGACACTAACAGCTTACAGACGGTAGGCAATTAAGGTCACAGTTATGAAAGCCTTTCTACTGACTCTGAAAAACACCAAAAGAAAGATGCCCAGGGTCCCTGCTCATCTGCGTGAATGTGCCTTAGGCATGCTGCAAGGAGGCATGAGGACTGCAGATGTGTCCAGGGCAATAAATTGCAATGTCCGTACTGTGAGACGCCTAAGACAGAGCTACAGGGAGACAGGACGGACAGCCGATCGTCATCGCAGTGGCAGACCACGTGTAACAACACCTGCACAGGATCGGTACATCCGAACATCACACCTGCGGGACAGGTACAGGATGGCAACAACAACTGCCCAAGTTACACCAGGAATGCACAATCCCTCCATCAGTGCTCAGACTGTCCGCAATAGGCTGAGAGAGGCTGGACTGAGGGCTTGTAGGCCTGTTGTAAGGCAGGTCCTCACCAGACATCACCGGCAACAACATCGCCTATGGGCACAAACCCACCATCGCTGGACCAGACAGGACTGGCAAAAAGTGCTCTTCACTGACGAGTCGCGGTTTTGTCTCACCAGGGGTGATGGTTGGATTCACATTTATCGTCGAAGGAATGAGCGTTACATCGAGGCCTGTACTCTGGAGTGGGATCGATTTGGAGGTGGAGGGTCCGTCATGGTCTGGGGGGGTGTGTCACAGCATCATCGGACTGAGCTTGTTGTCATTGCAGGCAATCTCAACGCTGTGTGTTACAGGGAAGAAATTCTCCTCCCTCATGTAGTACCCCTCCTGCAGGCTCATCCTGACATGACCCTTCAGCATGACAATGCCACCAGCCATACTGCTCGTTCTGTGCATGTTTTCCTGCAAGACAGGAATGTCAGTGTTCTGCCATGGCCAGCAAAGAGCCCGGATCTCAATCCCATTGAGCACGTCTGGGACCTGTTGGATCGGCGGGTGAGGGCTAGGGCCATTCCCCCCAGAAATGTCCGGGAACTTGCAGGTTTCTTCGTGGAAGAGTGGGGTAACATCTCACAGCAAGAACTAGCTAATCTGGTGCAGTCCATGAGGAGATGGACTGCAATACTTAATGCAGCTGGTGGCCACACCAGATACTGACTGTTACTTTTGATTTTGACCCCCTTCCCTTTGTTCAGGGACACATTATTCCATTTCTGTTAGTCACATGTCTGTGGAACGTGTTCAGTTTCTGTCTCAGTTGTTGAATCTTGTTATGTTCATACAAATATTTACACATGTTAAGTTTGCTGAAAATAAACGCAGTTGACAGTGAGAGAACGTTTCTTTTTTTGCTGAGTTTATGTTTTGATTTGTTTAACACTGTTTTGGTTACTACATTATGTGTTATCTCATAGTTTTGATGTCTTCACTATTATTCTACAATGTAGAAAATAGTACAAATAAAGAAAAACCCTTGAATGAGTAGTTGTTCTAAAACTTTTGACTGGTAGTGTGTATATATATATATATATAATACTAATACAATTACAATTGGAGACTAAGATGGCCATTGCAAAATGTTGATTTTGTGGTCAATTAACTATTTATTTGTGGATTTGATGTATGCTTGGATTTATTTAGTATTTGATTAGGATCCCCTAGTCTTCCTGGGTTCCAAAGCCGGAAACAAAACAGAACAAATTCATAAAATATATAACCCTATTGTCACGTATACTCCCTCTCCGGCGCTCGAGGTCACCAGGCTGCTCATTATTACGCACACCTGTCACCATCGTTATGCGCACCAGCGCCTCATCAGACTCACCTGGAGTCCATCACCTCCCTGATTACCTTCCCTATATACGTCACTCCCTTTGGTTTTTTCCCTAGGCGTTATTGTTTCTGTTCCAGTGTTTCATGTCTGTACGCTACCCGTGTTTCTTGATTTGGTCCATGTTTGTTTATTTATTAAATACACTCCCTGTACTTGCTTCCCGACTCTCAGCGTACACGTTGCACCTATATAATACAATACATAATACAGTGCCAAATATAACACAAAATGTCTGTCTCTACACAGTCCAGGTATGCCGAAAGGTGTTCTTTAATCCGTTTTTTTAATCTGGTATTGCTGTCTTGAGTTACCTGGGGTGGTAGAGAGTTCCATGTAGTCATGGCTCTATTTAATACCGTTTCCCAGTCTCTGTTCTAGACCTGGGGACTGTAAAGAAACCTCTGGCTGCATGTCTTGTGTGGTACCGATGAGTGTCCGAACTGTGTACCAACTGCTTGAACAGACAGTTCAGTACCTTTAACACATCAATACCTCACACAACCACCAATAGTGATGCAGTCAATCTCTCCTAAACTTTGAGCAAGGAGAGATTGACATTCATACCACTGACATTCGCCCTCTGTGTACATCTAAGTGCAATAAGTGCTGCTCTGTTCTGGACCAACTGCAACTTGCCTATGTACTTCTTTGCATCACATGACCACACAGCTGGGCATACTTTTTATATTTATTTAACCATTATTTAACTAGACAAGTCAATTAACAACAAATTCCTATTTGCAATGACGGCCTAGGAACAGTGGGTTAACAGTGGATGAATTAGTCCAGGTGCGACAAAACTAGGGCCTATAGGACCTGCCTGGTTGATTTAGAAAGTAGTGCAACGACTTATCATGGACAGACCTCTTCCCATTTTATTAACGATTGAGTCTATATGTTTGACCATGACAGCTTGCTATCTAGGGTAACACCCAGCAGTTTAGTCTCCTCAACTTGCTCAATTTGCAACATGATTCTGTAATAGATCCAGATGAGGTTTAGGGTTGAGTGAGTGATTTGTCCCAAAAACAATGCTTTTAGTTTTTAAGATATTTAGCACCAGCCTATTGCTAGTTACCATTCTAAAACTGACTGGAGCTCTATGTTACGTGTGTCAGTTATTTATTTTACTGACGTAGCTGATATGTACATGGTTGAGTCATCAGTGTACATAGACACACAGGCTTTATTCAAGGTCAGTGGAAGGTCATTGGTAAAAACAGAAAAAAATAACGGCCCAAGCTGGCTGCCCTGCGATACACCACAGTCAAACAAATTTGCATTAGAGAGGCTTCCATTAAAGAAAACCCTCTGTGTTCTATTAGATAGGTGACTTTCCACCCATTAAAAAAATGTATTTAGTTCTGTCTTTGAGCTGTTCTTGTCTATTAATGTTCTGTATTATGTAATGTTTTGTGTGGACCCCAGGAAGAGTAGCTGCCGCTTTTGCAACAGCTAATGTGGATGCTAATAAAATACCTATTTTCAGCAATAGGTTATAATCAATGATATCAAAAACTGAAATCTAACGAAACATCTCCCAAAATCTTCTTATTAATTTCTTTCAGCCAATCATCAGTCATTTATGTCAGTGCCGAGCATGTTGAGTGCCCTTCCCTATAAGCATGCTGAAAGTTTGTTAATTTTGTTTTTCATAAAATAATTGGTCAAAATAATTGGTCAAACCGAAAGTATTTGGTCAAACACCATTTTTTTCCAAAAGTTTGCTAAGCATCGGTAAGGAGCTGATTGTTTGGCTGTTTGAACCATTAAAGGGTGCTATTCTGGGGCAGCGGAATGACCGTTGCACCCTCCAGTCCTGAGGGCACACATCATCTTCTAGGCTTAAATTGAAGATGTGGCAAACAAGAGTCGCAACTTCAGCAATTTACCTACCACCCAGGTTGTCGGTACCAGGTGGCTTGTCCTTATTGATAGATGGCAACAATATTTTCACCTCTTTCACACCAACTTTGCAGAACTCAAAACTACAGTGCTTGTAATAATGATTTGGTCTGTTATGCATGAATATGAATGCTCAGCGTTTGTTCTTTGCATGTCATGCCTAAGTATGCTAATCGTGTCAACAAAAAAGTTATTCAAGTGGTTGGCATGCCATCTGCCTCAATGAAGGATGGAGCAGAGTTAACTTTTTTGCCTAGAATTTCATTTAAGGTACTCCAGAGCATTTTACTGTCATTCTTTATATAATTTATATTTGTTCCATAGTATAGTTTTTCTTTTTGTTAAGCTTAGTTAAGTGATTTCTCAATTTACTGTATTACATTTACATTTAAGTCATTTAGCAGACGCTCTTATCCAGAGCGACTTACAAATTGGAAAGTTCATACATATTCATCCTGGTCCCCCCGTGGGTCCCCAACCCTGGCGTTGCAAGCGCCATGCTCTACCAACTGAGCCACACGGGACTGTATGTTTGAGAATCTGCTGTTTTATCAGACTTATTTGCTATTCCCTTTCCCCTCTCAGCCATACAGTTTCAATTCATCATCTATCCATGGGGATTTGGCGGTTCTAACGGTCCGTTTCTTGATGGGCGCATGCCTATCAGTAACAGGAAGGAGCAATTTCATAAATGCTTCAAGTTTGTTGAAGTTTCAAGTCATAGACTGTTCTCTCTGTTACCGCACGGCAAGCAGTACCGGAGCTCCAAGTCTAGGTCCAAAATGCTCCTTTAGAGCTTCTACCCCCAAGCCATAAGACTGCTGAACAATCAATGAAATGGCCACCCAGACTATTTGCCTATACTTTGCTGTTTATTTTCTATGCATAGTCACTTTACCCCTATCTACATGTACAAATTACCTCAATTAACCTGTACCACCGCACATTGACTCACTACCAGTACGCCCTGTATATAGCCTCGTTATTTTATTGTATTACTTTTTTAACTTTATTTATTTAGTAAATATTTTCTGAACTCTATTTTCTTAAAACGGCATTGCTGGCATTTCACTGTTGTATTCGGAGCATGTGACAAATAACATTTTATTTGGATACTGCTTTAGAAAAGATTTACACATGCATGATTTATTTCCTGTTCTGTTTGTAAAAACCCTGGTTGGTTGACTGATAACCTGAACCAGATTGCAGGCATCAGTTACTGTAATGAATACTCAGGGAGAAAAAGGTGTAGATTCACACGCAATGCGCGGCAGATGTTTATTAAGCCTTCACAGAAGGCAGGAATTGTGGTCACAGGCAGGCAATGGTCAAACACAGGTAGGCAGTCAAAAACAAACAATACCTCACAAGCATACAAACAGAAAGAACTGAACTAAATAGGAAGCTGATGAGACCAGGTGAGAAACGAATGCAGGTGAAATCAATGAACAAAAATGAAAGACGGGGCTACATTCCAGAACACAAAGAAACAGGGCTACGTTCAAGAACACAAAGAAAAAGAACACAAGGTTGACTAAGAAAATAAAAAATGAACCTTACAGTTACAGCTTAAAGCTTTTTTTGAGTGGACAGCTTGATGACAACCAGTCCATTTTTATGTCACCCAGAATATATACCTCTGTTGATATCACATACATTTCACACATATAGTCCAAATACTGACTTTTAGCAACTTCCTACAAGAATAGGCTTCACGTAAGGCAGATGAACCTGTAGCCATCATGTGATGAGATTGTCTCTCAGCCTAACAGGAATATGACTCTGGACATACACTGAAAAAAAAGAGCATGTAAAGTGTTGGTCCCATGTATCGTGAACTGAAATAAAAGATCCCAAAAATGTTCCATACGCACAAAAAGCTTATTTCTCTCAAATTTTCTGCACAAATTTGTTTACATCCTTGTTAGTGAGCATTTCACCTTTGCCAAGATAATCCATCTTGCCACAGGCGTGGCATATCAAGAAGCTGATTAAACAGCATGATCATTACACACTTGCACCTTGTGCCAGGGACAATAAAAGGCCACTCTAAAATGTGCAGTTCTGTCAAACAACACAATGCCACAGATGTCTCAAGTTTTGAGGGAGCGTGTAATTGCAATGCTGACTGCAGGAATGTCCACCAGAGCTGTTGCCAGAGAATTGAATGTTAATTTCTCTACCATAAGCCACCTCCATCGTCATTTTAGAGAATTTGGCAGTACGTCGAACCTGCCTCACAACCGCAGACCATGTGTAACCATGCCAGCCCAGGACCTCCACATCTGGTTTCTTAACCTGCAGGATCGTCTGAGACCAGCCAGTCAGACAGCTAATGAAACTGTAGGTTTGCACAACTGAAGAATTTCTGCACAAACTGTCAGAAACTGTCTCAGGGAAGCTCATCTGCATGCTTGTCATCCTCACCAGGGTCTTGACCTGACCGCAGTTCGGCGTCGTAACCGACTTCAGTGTGCAAATGCTCACCTTCGATGGCCACTGGCACAGTGGAGAAGTATGCTCTTCACAGATGAATCCTGGTTTCAACTGTACCGGGCAGATGGCAGACGTGTGGGCAAGGGGTTTGCTGTCAACGTTGTGAACAGAGTGCCCTATGGTGTCGGTGGGTTTATGGTATTGGCAGGCATAAGCTATAGACAACAAACACAATTGCATTTTATCGACGGCAATTTGAATGCACAGAGATACCGAGATGAGATCCTGAGGCCCATTGTCGTGCCATTTATCCGCCGCCATCACCTCGTTTCAGCATGATAATGCACAGTCCCATGTCACAAGGATCTGTACACAATTCCTGGAAGCTGAAATAGTCTGCACACCCAGTTCTTCCATTTCCTGCATACTCACCAGACATTGAGCATGTTAGGGATCCTCTGGGTCGACATGTACGACAGCATGTTCCAGTTCCCTCCAATATCCAGCAACTTCGCACAGCCATTGAATAGGAGTGGGACAACATTCCACAGGCCATAATCAACAGCCTGATCAACTCTATGCGAAGGAGATGTGTCGTGCTGCATGAGGGAAATGGTCACACCAGATACTGACTGGTTTTCTGATCTAGACCACTACTTTTTTAAATTTTTAAAGCTCTCTATTCCCAGTCATATGAAATCCATAGATTAGGGCCTAATGTATGTATTTCAGTTGACTGATTTCCTTATATGAACTGTAACTCAGTAAAATCTTTCTAATTGTTGCATGTTGCGTTTATATTTTTGTTCAGTGTATATAGCAACACCTCCATTTGCATTTCTATATTTCCTGTATAACCATGTACAGTATAGCTACTACTGCATCAAAGGAATTATGTGTGTTTCAGAGATGGCTAGAATATATGTTAGTAAATTGTCAATTTCATTAACCTTGTTTTGCAGGCTACATATGTTAATATGGGTTATTTTTTTCAATTTATTTGGTTTTTAGTACTATTCTGAAAGGCTGATCTGAGGTAGACATGGGTTGTCTTGCTGGAAGATCCACTTGCGGCCAACTTTCAGCCTCCTGGCAGAGGCATCTAGGTTTTTGGCTAAATGTCCTGGTACTTGATAAAGTTCATGATGCTGTTGACCTTAGCAAGGGCCCCAGGACCAGTTGTAGCAAAATAGCCCCATAACATCAAAGCTCCACCACCATATTTTACAGTAGGGTTGAGGTATTTTCTGCCTATAAATTGTTCTTTTGAATGACAAACTCACTGCTGGTGTGTGTGGCCAAAAGCCTCTATTTTCATGTAATTTGATCATAGCACTGGTTCCAATCCAAGTGCCAAAGCCATTTAGCAAACTTCAGGCGGTGCTATGGTCAGATGAGATGAAAATAGAGTTTGTAAAGGGTTTACTAACGTGTTAGTTCTATTAGCTATGTTGACTATGACATTACTTTAGCTAATATGGTGACAATGATGTAGGCTGTGTGTTGCGGTTATGATATGGTTTTACTTGGAAAGGATTTTTCGCCTGGTCATATAGAGCTGATGTGTTGTGCATAGAAGTCCACAAGCGAAGGGAAAATGGGAGAGGAGGAGAGCATGTAGATGCGAGACGTAATACGTGGCTGCTATGAAAGTGAACTGTTTTTACCTGTGATCAGGGATGTATTCATTCTGCCGATTGTTGAAAAACGTTTATTAAATAGAAGCAAACGGAAGGGGATAAACATACCTGAATTTGTCCAATAGAAACTCTCGTTTGCAACTGTTGGACTAATGATTACACCCTAGATCAGCTAGATGTAGGCACGAGTGTGCATGGCGGTATTGAATGCGTCACAGTCTGTCCATGTGTCACTGTCCATCGCCTCAAATTTTTCTCTCGACTTGTGTGCACCTACGTTGTAAACTTTCATTCATAGGCTAGGTTGTAGCAACATCATGATGGGTATAGGGAAAATTACAATGAACTGGGTGAATGGAATATGAATGGTCCCCCGTCATCTTAAACGGCACCGACCGCCACTGCACTGTATATATTAGTCATAAAAATGCACTCTCCAAATCCACGCTTTTTCATTTTTCTTCTTTAATACATTAAATGTATCACACCAATGTGAATTTGAAAACAAGATGTATAAACATGTAGATAATTCCAAGAGTCGTAGATGCTTTTATCCAAAGTAACTTACAGTGTACAGTGACTTTACATAATATTTAAGTATTATAAACATGCTATAAAGGTGGATAATAATGATATAGAGAGGGACAGAAAGGAGAAAAAAGAGATATATAGTTGTCACATTTTGGCGTAAAGTAAAAACAAACAAAAAAAGGAATTAGCTCAGTCGAGAGCCAACCAAGAGTTTGCGTCCCGGGTGGCACAGAACTCATAGTTCAAAAACAACAAACAAAAACGATGGTCGCTTCAGCCCGGTCCAGTGGAAACCCATAGCTTTTATCCAAAGTGTATAGTGACAATACATGATAAGTATTATAATCATGTTATAAAAGTGGATAATGATAAAGAGAGGCAGAGAAAGGGGAAAGATGGGATATAGTTGTCACATTTTGACAAAGTAAAAACAAAAACAAACAAAAGTCACCATTTGTCCTCCCTATCTAATTTATTATGATCTGAAAGACAAAACTGATCATAGATCAACACTCCTACTCTGAGAATAGAGGCCCAGGTTTAGGAGAGCTACAGCCATATTCCTATTCCTACACATTGTTACGAACGATTAACTAGCCTACTGATTTTGCTACACTCATGATGTCCAGAGGTCCTCGGCCTACTTACTTAACTACCAAACATATTCCAGAACACCTGCCCCAACAAGAAAAGAAAACCTCAGTCACCACTATCTATTTTCCTGAATTTTTTCAAACTTTTAATCTTTATTTTTTATTTTAATAAAACTTCCTTAACTAAGTACCAATATGTACACTAGTGCTGAGGGATTAGCCGAAATGTTGGTTTATTTTCAGTTTAAAAAAACGAATTGATTGATTCAATTATTTGAATTCCATTTTTTGTGAGCTCAAAGTGCAGTTTTTAGAGAGAAATCAAATCAAGCAGCACAAACAGTGGGACTTAGTAGGAAGTTGTGGTTTTCAACAGGCAAATATTCAACAGTTTACCACAGAAAACCTTTGTAATTAACTAGTAATTAACTCAACAGAAAATGTTTCTGCCCACGAGCAAAACACTCACCAGCCCTACAGTAGATAACGAATACCAGCTGGAAACAATTGGACTAACCTCTTGGCCGACAGCCCAAAATGTTTTGTTGACCAATAATATCAGCTATCTTACTAACTAACAAACTGAAAACCACACTTGCGCTGCTGGAAACCTCTCCTAGCATGCGAGCTCAACCGGTTCAAATCCACCCAGACTTAACACCTGCCCCACATGAGCACCCAAATGCCAACATTTATGCCTGGACGAGCTCCAATTATGTTATGAAACCGATTAACTACCCTACTGATTTTGCTACACTCGTTATGTCTAGGGGTCCTAGGCCTAGCTAAATAGTCTGCAACCTGATGTAATGTGTGCATTTATGTAATAAGTAAGAGTATGCAAACTGTGTTGTTTGCATGTGCCCCTTAGAGACAGCAACCTTACCTTGGTCCAGCTCAGTAATGATTCCTTGGGTCAGCATCCCAAGCTGATTCTTGACTTGTCCAGTTCATGGTGACAAAATAAATATAAACAAAAACGATAGTACAAGGCAGGCCCAAAACTAAAAAGGTAACTCAAACAAAAAATGGCAGGCTACTTAGCCACCGCACTCTCACGGTTTGAAAATCCTCCTGATTACCTGCACCTGTGGGCTTATCAAAGCCTCGCTCAGCACCTGGACCCAGTTGCTGCTGCCCCCTGGGGATGGAGTGTGGAAATGCCAGTGTAGTGTCAAAGTGTGTTCATGCTTGCTTAAATAACAAACACCTTCCCCATAACACATCCTCCAAAAAGAAATATATTTTTTTTAAACTCACATAGTCACGACTATGTAGTTTCCGGAATTTTCCAAACTTTTTATATTTCTTTCCCCCTTTTTATTTTGTGTTCGTACAACTTAACTACCTAACCTATACTATAACAACATCTAGAAAAAAAACAAAGACATATAGGGAAGTTGTTTCTTAAAAAAAAAAAATGTCAACCTGTAAATGATTGTGCCTTTAGTATAGTTAGTTGTATCTACTGTAGTTACTGGTATCACCAGCCTGGTCTCATAGACTAGACATAACATACTAAATGTAAATCTGTGACCCTGAAATTAAGGTTTTGGCATGGTTACGTATGACAGAAAATGACTTGAAGAAAAAAATGGAAGGAGGGTGGTTGGTCAGGGTGGATGGATGGGCGTATAACGCAAACGTCTAGCAACCCAAAGATTGCATGTTTGAATATCATCATGGATAAGTTCAGCATTTTGGCAACTTTTCATCTACTTACTACTTTTTAGCTACTTTGCATGTTAGCTAACCCTAAACTTAACCCTTTAACCTAACTCCTAAACCCTAGCCTAGCTAACGTCTTCCAGCTAGGAAACATTAGCATTAGCCACCTAGCTAATTACAGCCACAACAAATTGGAATTCGTAACATATCATCCGTTTTGCAAATTCGTAACATATTGTACATTTTGCAAATTTGTTACATATATTTTAAGTTTTGCAAATCCATAACATATACAAATTGTTATTCGTAACATATCATATGAAATGGATGATGGACATTCACGAATACAGTTGAAGTCGGAAGTTTACATACACCTTAGCCAAATACATTTAAACTCAGTTTTTCACAATTTCTGAAATTTAATCCTAGTAAAAATTCCCTGTCTTAGGTCAGTTAGGATCACCGCTTTATTTTAAGAATGTGAAATGTCAGAATAATAGTAGAGAGAATAATTTTTTTCAGCTTTTATTTCTTTCATCACAATCCCAGTGGGTCAGAAGTTTACATACACTCAATTAGTATTTGGTACCATTGCCTTTAAATTGTTTAACTTGGCTCAAAAGTTTTGGGTAGCCTTCCACAAGCTTCCCACAATAAGTTGGCTGAATTTTGGCCCATTCCTCCTGACAGAGCTGGTGTAACTGAGTCAGGTTTGTAGGCCTCCTTGCTTGCACACGCTTTTTCAGTTCTGCACACATTTTCTATAGGATTGAGGTCAGGGCTTCGTGATGGCCACTCCAATACCTTTACTTTGTTGTCCTAAAGCCATTTTGCCACAACTTTGGAAGTATGCTTGGGGTCATTGTCCATTTGGAAGACCCATTTGTGACCAAGCTTTAACTTCCTGACCAATGTCTTGAGATGTTGCTTCAATATATCCATATAATTTTCCTGCCTCATGATGCCATCTATTTTGTGAAGTGCACCAGTCCCTCCTGCAGCAAAGCACCCCCACAACATGATGCTGTCACCTACGTGCTTCACGGTTGGGATGGTGTTCTTCGGCTTGCAAGCCTCCCCCTTTTTCCTCCAAACATAACGATGGTCATTATGGCCAAACAGTTCTATTTTTGTTTCATCAGACCAGAGGACATTTCTCCAAAAAGTACAATCTTTGTCCCATGTGCAGTTGCAAACCGTAGTCTGGCTTTTTTATGGCAATTTTGGAGCAGTGGCTTCTTCCTTGCTGAGCAGCCTTTCAGTTAATGTCGATATAGGACTCGTTTTACTGTAGATATAGATACTTTTGTACCTGTTTCCTCCAGCATCATCACAAGGTCCTTTTGCTGTTGTTCTGGGATTGATTTGCACTTTTCGCACCAAAGTACATTCATCTCTAGGAGACAGAACGCGTCTCCTTCCTGAGCGGTATGACGGCTGCGTGGTCCCATGGTGTTTATAATTGCGTACTATTGTTTGTGCAGATGAACGTGGTACCTTCAGGCATTTGGAAATTGCTCCCAAAGATGAACCCGACTTCACTTTTAGCTGATTTCCCCATGATGTCAAGCAAAGAGGCACTGAGTTTGAAGGTAGGCCTTGAAATACATCCACAGGTACACCTCCAATTGACACAAATTATGTCAATTAGCCTATCAGAAGCTTCTAAAGCCATGACATCATTTTCTGGAATTTTCCAAGCTGTTTAAAGGCACAGTCAACTTAGTGTATGTACACTTCTGACGCACTGGAATTGTGATACTGTGAATTATAAGTTAAATAATCTGTCTGTAAACATTTGTTGGAAAAATTACTTGTGTCATGCACGAAGTAGATGTCCTAACAAACTTGCCAAAACTATAGTTTGTTAACAAGAAATTGTGGAGTGGTTGAAAAACGAGTTTGAATGACTCCAACCTAAGTGTATGTAAACTTCCGACTTCAACTGTACATACCATTCGAAATGTAACATATCATACTAAATGGGGTGTCTCGAATTTACGTAAAGAATAATACGAAATACTGAGACCAGGTTGGTATCACCTGTATCTCATTCTTCTCTCAGATTAAATCCTGGAGAGGGCTTGGGTCAGTGTTTCCCTGTTAAGCTGTTGGTCGAGTTTGGTCTTTGTCATTGTGTCACAGGTGTGACGAATGCCCTATACTGTGCATGCTTTGGCCCAGGTGCTCCTAATTTAGTATTTGTTAACTCCGTGATTAAATGAAAGATGTGATTGTCTCCCTGTGTTTCCCTGCCCCTTTATAACCCTTTCTGTTTGGGGTGCGGCCGCCTTGGGGAAGGTGCAGGTGAGAGGGAAGCTGTGTTTGTGTTGAAGCTGTGGCCGAGCTCCTTCGGAAGCCTTGGTTTTACTAAGAGAAGTATTACCTTCCACCTGAACTGAAACCTGTTGTTGTTATTTGATGGTGTTACTTGTTTTATGGTGTATCCTCCATCTTGTGCTGAACAAAAGCTTACGCTACTGTGGTTCATGGAAACTGAGATTGACCATTCTTCCATGTTCTTCTACTCAAACCCAAACTAAAAGAACCGGTGTTGTCTATGGTAGAACTGTTATTCAGAGCTCCCTATTCTTAGTGTAAACATAGGGTGGTGTAGTCTGATCTATGATAATGACTGAGCTTAGTCACAGCCCCTTTCGTCCAGGGTCTGACAATTGGGCATCTCATTCCCCCCTGAATCATCCAAAGACTTATTGTCCTCATCTGCGTCAATGTCCTTAATGGGTTGGTATTGACTAATATCATCACTGTAGTCTTCGTGGAGGCTATTCAGGTCAACATCCTTCATGGGTTGGTATTGACTGATCTCCCGACTGTAGTCTTCATGGAGGCTATAGAGGTTCACATCACTACTCATGCTCTTATCTGAGTCACGAGGGAGCTCTTCAAAGAACTCTTCATAGCTCTTCAAACTGTTTGATTGTTGGCACCTTGTCATGACTCCGGTTTCACTGACGTTTTTCCTACATCTACCATCTACTGTAGACAGTAATTCCTTTACAATTACATCAGAACATTTCTCCCGACAAAGTCTTTTCGTTTTCAGGTGCTTCTTCAAATCAGTATGGAATATAAAAGTCTTCGGACACACCGGGCACTTCATGGGGCCATCGTAGTGTTTTAACATGTGCCTTCGCATGTCACATGTCTTCGAAGTTGTTTTCCCACAAACATGGCACTTTCTGGAACAGTCTTTTGTGTGTTCTTTCAGATCATGTGGGAACTGGAAAGTGTCCCCACAGTGAGGACACTTGTATTCACCAGGGTTGGATTGATCAATGTCCTTCATGGGTTGATATTGACTGACCTCCTGACTGTAGTCTTCATGGAGGCTATTCAGGTTAACATCACTACTCATGCTGATATCGGAGTCATGAGAGAGATCTTCAAAGAACTCTTCAAAGCTCTTCAAACCCAACACAGGCCCGATCTTTGAAGGCCCACCTGTGTTGCTGGAGCTTGGTTGTTGGCACCTTGTCATGACACCTGTTTCATGAAAAAAATCCCTTGATCTACCATCTACGGGAGACAGTAATTCCTTCGCCGTCACATCAGAACATTTCTCCCTACAAAGTATTTTCATTTTCAGGTGCGTCTTCAAATCAGTATGGAATATAAAAGTCTTCGGACACACCGGGCACTTGATGGGGCCGTTGTTGTTGTGCTTTAACATGTGCCTTCGCATGTCACATACCTTCAAGATGGTTTTCCCACACACATGGCACTTTCTGGAACAGTCTTTTGTGTGTCCTTTCTGATCATGTGGGAGCTGGAAAGTGTCCCCACAGTAAGGACACTTGTACTCACCAGGGACAGATTTGAGGTGGAGCCCGGTAGTAATTACTTCATCAGAACATTTCTCCCTACAAGATCTTTTTGATCTCAGGTGCGATCTCAAATCAGCATTTGATATAAAAGTCTTTGGACACGCAGAGCACTTGTATGCTCCATTGTTGAAGTGAAGTAGAAGGTGCCTTCGCAAACCCAGCATACGAGTAGTTATTTTCCCGCAAACATGGCACTTTATGGAGCAGTCTTGTGTGTCTCCTTTTACATGTTGTTTTAGGTCTCCTTGCAGATCACGATTTTTTTTCAATTCAGTTTTTTGCTGGACACTTTCTCCACAGTAGTCATCCCCATTGTCCTCGCCGTTCTCGTTATTGTTCCCTCCATCCTCATTCTTCTTCTCCTCACAGCCATGCTTCTGGTGTTCCTCGAAGTCCTCACTGAATTCAAAGTCTTGCCCACACTGGGTGCATTGATGTGATCTCTGCTCAATGTGAGATCGCATGTGTCTTGTCAAGCCCAGTGTGTCAGTGAAAGTCTTGCCACAGAAAGAGCATGCTTTGACGCGTTGGCTTCTTTTGTGAGAGGTGTTGGATGGCTCAGGAGTTAGAGAGTCCTGAGGTACACTCTCTGAGTGTTCTTCTCTGTTCTGCCCTTTGGCCATATGACCCCTGTGCTCCTCTGAGTGAAAGTGTTGTATGGGCTGTTGCAATTCCTCCTCCTTTTTATGAGATGATGGACAATGAGGAGAAGCACGGACTCCACCTAGTGTTGAAAAGAGAGAAGTGAGCAAGACATCTCCATATTGACATGAACTCAATCAAAGTCAAAGAGCACAGCTTAGTGCTTGAAGCTTAATACAGTAAAGGGATACTGAACTTTCCTCAAATAAACATCAAGAAGTAAGAAAAACATCTAAAAATGGACATGAACTCAGTCAGAAAACAAGACCGATCCAGTGCTTCATAACAATAGAATAGAACACATCTCAATGCAGGTACGAATAGAATAAAGTGAAATTCCTCCAAAAAAACATCAGTGAGCTCCAAAACTATTGGGACAGTGACATGTTGTTTTGGCTCTGTACTCCAGCACTTTGGATGTGAAATGATACAATGACTATGAGATTAAAGTGCAGACTGTCCGCTTTAATTTGGGGGTATTTTCCTCCATATCGGTTGAACCGTTTAGAAATTACAGCACTTTTTGTACATAGTCCTATTTTAAGGGACCAAAAGTATTGGGACAAATTCACTTATATGTGTATTAAAGTAGTAAAAAGTTAAGTATTTGGTCCCATGTTCATAACACGCAATGACTTCATACATTTGTTCGATGCATTTGCTGTTTGTTTTGGAAGTGTTTCAGATTATTTTGTGCCCAATTGAAATGAATGGTAAATAATGTATTGTGTCATTTTGGAGTCTATTTTATTGTAAATAACAATGGAATATGTTTCTGAACACTTCTACATTAATGTGGATGCTACTAGGGTTGGGCAGTATCCAGATGTCCACATCGTCATACCCAGTGGCAGTTCTAGCTTGTATGGCTCCCTGGGCGAGCCCCCCCTTCAGCCCCCCAACAAAACAAAAAGCACCATTCTGCACTAACTGTCATTTTTATTACCACATTTGGACCAACACAAATAAAAAATCATAACATTTAAAACTATATAAATATAAAAATATATAAAAAAATAACTCATAAATATCAAAAAGAGGTAACAAATTGTAGTATATAAATACAAATAAAAAAAGAGAATTTAATTATTACCCCATTACCCTATTGCTAACAAAAAAAACACAAATAAAACTAAATTGCAGTAGCCTGCCTAGCTCAAACTAGAATCAGGGCACCCACTCCGACAAGGTTAATTGACCCACAGTCCCACACGGTGACATGATATCATTGACGCAACGTGCAAATGAGCGATAGAAAACCGATTGCGCAAATGTCACCATTCTAAATGTATTTATATATATTTTTTTGTTTTGTTGGTGCGGGCGCCCCATACCGCCCCCGGCAAGATGCTGCCCTGGGCGGCTGCCCATGTCGCCTATGCCTAAATCCGCCACTGGTCATACCATCCTTCTCTCATCCTGGGATTTATATTATTACCAGTTTAGTACACAAGGGGGCGCCAAAGCATGCTAAAAAGACCATTGGGCGTCTGTTACCAGAATGCTAACAAGATTAGCACAAGTAATAACGAATGTCCATGGAGGCTGCTAGCTAAAGATGATGAGTGCAAACGAGAGACATTGCGCAAATTAACATGCTTGTCTGAAGGAAGAACTGTCTCTGAAGCAGCATGTGTACACACTGTGTCTGTATGGAGTCTGGAGTCTCTAGGGCAACAGGCCTGCCTGTTCTGCTTGTGAAGATGGGGGAGGAGCAGACTGGCCAAGAATGGAGAGGAGAAAAAATGCAAGGAAATCAAAAGATCGCAGTGGCAACTGTACAAAGAGCTTTGACTTCTCAAACACGGCAGAAATCTTACACAATATGATTCTCCCTTAATTCAGTAACTTACTTCGATAACTAGCAAGTTAAACTTAGGTGTCACGTTAATGCAGAATTATTAATATTTCACGCAGGAAAAAAAGAACGCATAAGAAATCTCTTGCTGTGTTTTGTAAATCAGATCTAAAATGCTTCTTATTATAATTTCAGTTAAAAAAAATTGATTCCGTTGCAATTCACTCAGATGAGAATTCACGAATGGGCATTCTATCAGCAGACAGCACTCTGACTGATGTGTAGCTATTTTTCTCTGGTACTTTTCTCTGGTAAAATGCAAGATTAACTTTAGGAAATGTAGCTGGCTACAGTCTTTCTGTGATAAACATTATAAATATGATGGCCATGCATCGTTTTTGCAAAAAATACTTAGCTTTTTCATTGTAAGCTCATTTACTTGTGTGGCTGCAAACCAAATAGCGTTGCACTTCTGTTGTCATCTGATGAAAATGAAGCTATTTTCTGCCAAATGTGTTGCACTAATATATTTTCTGTGAAGGAAAACTATAGTTGAATGTGCCTGATCACTCTGTTGACTTTCAAGATAAAAAGCGACCCCTGTCAATACACAGCTGGACTCACCTGCTACCGCTTTCTCCCATTGTGCTATTTACAAACAAACACGTAACTGGCTCAACTGTTCTGGGGAACTATGATAAGCTTGATAATGTAAAATAATGTGACCTGGGAAACGAAGAACGCAATCTGCTAACGTATTGCACAAGTTGACCTGCAGGTATTGACTTAAAAAGTGGCTGCAAATATGAAAATGTATTAAAAAAAAGTTTCAACGGTATTGAAACACCATCCCGTGGCTATTTCCAAATACCACGGTAAACGCTATATATGGTATACCGCCCAAGCCTAGCTGCCATGATTACGGATAATCTTGAATGAATCTTGAATAATGATGAGTGAGAAAGTTACAGACGCACAAATTTTATACCCCCCAAAAATGCTAACCTCCCCTGTTATTGTAATGGTGAGAGGTTAGCATGTCTTTGGGGTATTATATTTGTGCGTCTGTCACTTTCTCACTTCATTCAGGATTATCCGTAATCATTGGAACATCCACATTAATGTAGAAGTTTTTAGAAACATATATTCTTATTTACAATAAAAGTGACTTCAAAATGACACTATTTACCATTAATTTCTATTGGGCACAAAATCATCTGAAACACAACTGAAACAAACAGCAAATGTACCCAACAGATTTGTAGTCATTGCGTGCTATGAATATGGGACCAAATACTTTTTACTACTTTAATACACATAAGTGAATCTGTCCCAATAACTTTGGTCCCCTAAAATGGGGCACTAAAAAAAGTTGTAATTTCTAAATTGTTCACTCGATATAGATTAAAAAAAACTCAAATTAAATCTGACACTCTACACTTTAACCTCATAGTGGTACCACTGCACCATTTCAAATCCAAAGTGCTGGAGTACAGAGACAAACAAAAAAGAAGACAAAAACTGTGTCACTGTCTCAATACTTTGGGAGCTCCCTGTAGACGCAAGGAAAGTATTTACTGAACTCGCAAGGGTATGATAAGCACTAGGCATGAATAGCATGGACGTTTAGGTATAGTAACCATTTTTCCCGCATCTTTAACACTGTCATTTCTTGTTTGTTCATTATTTCAGAAGTTTTGCATGAGGAGCTGGACGTTCAGTGTTCTAAACACTAAGGAACACTCCTTACCAGAATCATTGACAGAGGTCCTTTCATTGACAGAGGTCCAAAGTTCTTTATCTGATGGTTCAGCATCTTCCCTGAGGACAGACCAAAATGAAAGTCAGGTATGATTTTCAATGGGTAAGTTCACTGCCAAGATCCCACAGTGCAAAAAGTGAAATCTGAGCAAGCCATAATATCTTATATTGAGTGATAAGTTAAATTATATAACGTCATTGGCAAATAATTTGGCTTATGTTAACCAAAAAAAAGGCATAATACAAGTAATTTATCTTAATTCAATATATTTTCCCTTAATAACATTTACATTTTAGCAGACGCTCTTATCCAGAGCAACTTACAATTGTGAGTGCATACATTTTCAGATTTGTTTCCCCTTTTCATACTCGTCCCCTGTGGGTATTGAAGCCACAACCCTGGTGTTTCAAGCGCTATGCTCTACCCAACTGAGCCACACAGGACCATATATTGTATTAAGCCTTTTTTAAAGTTAAAATAAGCAAAATTATCTGCCAATGACATGAAATAATTTAGCTTGGTAGAAAAAAATGTAAGTGAATTATCCTTCAATATATTATAGCTTGTTTTCGATTTCACTAGCCACCACTGTAGCGACATTCAAATCTGTTTTTCATCCTTCCCCTAATACCCCTCGAATCAGGGACCGATTCAGTCCTCTCTGTACACTAGGTGACTGTATTCTCTGGTCAATTAATTATATCAATAAATCAATTTACTACCTGGGAGAAAAGAAAACCAGCAGCACTGCAGACCTTGAGGCCTGGATTTGAATACGTCTGTTCCACAGCTGACACTCACTCAGTTTCAGGTGAGTGCTCTCTTTTCACACTCTTTGCCTCGGTCTTCTCATTTCTGACACCACGTCCTCTTTTCTGTTTTCTCTTTCTGCCTCTTCTTTTCTGTCCTTGGGATCCCGTGGCCTCAGCCTGCAGTTTCCCTCTCTGTATACAATATATATGATAGTCATAAAAATGCACAGTCTGACTCAAAGCCATGCCTTTTCATATGTTTTCTTTAATGAATTTAAATGTATCACACCTATGTAAAACTTCAAAACAAGGTGGATAAACATGTAGATAATACTAGATAGATAATACTAGACGGCGTAGACACTTATCCAAAGTAACTTACAGTATACAGTGACATCACATGATATTAACGTGTTATAAAAGTGTTATAAAAGTGGATAATTAATGATAGCGAGGGAGAGAAAGGGGAATGATATAGTTGTCACATTTTTACATTAAGTAAAAACAAAAACAAACAAAAAAAGTAATGTCATTTCAGCCCAGTCCAAAGGCAACGCTGAGTTTGCCCCCCAGGTGGGGACAGAACTCACTCTGGTACAATGGTGCCGTGACTCGAGATTACAAATCGGCTGTAGCAGACTACTAGGGAGTGAGTGTAGTGGATGTGGAACTAGCAGGCTGGAATTGGTAGCCGTCATGGGGTGATGTCACCCGCGCCGAGATCTCACGGCAACTATTTCTCATTGAGTAACAAGCTCCGTCTGTCAGCACGGTTGACTTCAGTGCCAAGGGTTGTGTAACAGAGAGAGGGTGAGATGGAACTCACTCGCTTACAGCAACATGTTGGTGCTCCATTTGCCTTCCAATCTGGGCCCATATTCCTAACGCTTCTCAGAGTAGGAATGCTGATCCTCTTAGTTATTCTGATCTGAAAGGAAAAACTTATTCTAGATCCCTTCTACTCTGAGACACTTTGTGAATACAGCCCCAGGTTTAGGAGAGCTATGGCCATATAATACAATGAAATATAGGGAAAGTGGTAGGAAGTTGTTGCAGTCCATCATTTTCTTAAAACCTCAAATTGGAGTGCCTTTAGTATTGTCGTATCTATTGTTGATACCGGTATCACCTGTATCTCGTTCTTCACTTCTCCGCTTGTCTCTGATTGAGAATCCTGGAGAGGGCATGCCTCAGTGTGTGACACCTGCTCCTCTGTTAAGCATTCGGTTGAGTTTGGTTCTTTGTCATTGGCCATCTCATTTCCCCCTGAATCATCCACAGACCTTCTGTCCTCCTCTGGGTCAACGTCCTTAACGGGTTGGTATTGACTGATCTCTGCCTGACTGTAGTCTTCATGGAGGGTATTCAAGTCAACATCCTTAACGGGTTGGTATTGACTGATCTCTGCCTGACTGTAGTCTTCATGGAGGGTATTCAAGTCAACATCCTTAACGGGTTGGTATTGACTGATCTCTGCCTGACTGTAGTCTTCATGGAGGCTATTCAAGTCAACATCCTTAACGGGTTGGTATTGACTGATCTCTGCCTGACTGTAGTCTTCATGGAGGCTATTCAAGTCAACATCCTTAATGGGTTGGTATTGACTGATCTCGTCACTGTAGTCTTCAGTGGTCATTATGGAGTCTTCATGGAGGCTATTCAGGTCAACATCCTTCATGGGTTGGTATTGACTGATCTCGTCACTGTAGTCTTCATCGAGGCTATTCAGGCTATTCAGGTTCACTTCACTACTTATGCTGTTATCGGATTGCTGCAAGTCATGAGAGAATTCTTCAAAGAACTCTTCAATGCTCTTCAAAGGCCTGGCTATGTTGTTAGAGCTTGGTTGTTGGCACCTTGTCATGACTCCTGTTTCATTGACATTTTCCCTACATTTACCATCTCCTGAAGAAAGTAATTCATTCATCATTACATCAGAACATTTCTCCCTACAAAGTTTTTTTGTTTTTAGGTGCATCTTCAAATCAGTATGGGATATAAAAGTCCTTGGACACACCGGGCACTTGTATGGGCCATTGTTGTTGTGTTTTAACATGTGCCTTCGCATATCCAGCATTCGAGCAGTAGTTTTCCCACACACATGGCACTTTCTGGAACAGTCTTTTGTGTGTCCTCTCAGATCATCTGGGAGCTGGAAAGTGTCCCCACAGTAAGGACACTTGTACTCACCAGGGACAGATTTGAGGTGGAGCCCGGTAGTAATTACTTCATCAGAACATTTCTCCCTACAAGATCTTTTTGATCTCAGGTGCGATCTCAAATCAGCATTTGATATAAAAGTCTTTGGACACGCAGAGCACTTGTATGCTCCATTGTTGAAGTGAAGTAGAAGGTGTCTTCGCAAACCCAGCATACGAGTAGTTATTTTCCCACACACATGGCACTTTATGGAGCAGTCTTGTGTGTCTCCTTTTACATGTTGTTTTAGGTCTCCTTTCAGATCAGGTTGTTTGTCTCCTTTCAGATCAGGTTGTTTGTCTCCTTCCAGATCAGGTTGTTTGTCTCCTCCCAGATCAGGTTGTTTGTCTCCTTTCAGATCAGGTTGTTTGTCTCCTTTCAGATCAGGTTGTTTGTCTCCTCCCAGATCAGGTTGTTTGTCTCCTTTCAGATCAGGTTGTTTGTCTCCTTCCAGATCAGGTTTCTTGTCTCCTTCCAGATCAGGTTTCTTGTCTCCTTCCAGATCAGGTTTCTTGTCTCCTTTCAGATCAGGTTTCTTGTCTCCTTTCAGATCAGGTTTCTTGTCTCCTTTCAGATCAGGTTTCTTGTCTCCTTTCAGATCAGGTTTCTTGTCTCCTTTCAGATCAGGTTTCTTGTCTCCTTTCAGATCAGGTTTCTTGTCTCCTTTCAGATCAGGTCTCTTGTCTCCTTTCAGATCAGGTTTTTTGTCTCCTTTCAGATCAGGTTTTTTGTCTCCTTTCAGATCAGGTTTTTTGTCTCTTTTTAGATCAGGTTTTTTGTCTCTTTTTAGATCAGTTTTTTTTTTCAGATCAGGTTTTTGCTGTACAGTTCTCCCACAGTAGTCATCACCATTTTCCTCACTATTATCCTTTTTGTTCATTTCCTCACAGCCATGCTTCTGGTGTTCCTCTAAGTCCTCACTGAATTCAAACTCTTGCCCACACTGGGTGCATTGATGTGACATCTGCTCAATGTGAGATCGCATGTGTCTTGTCAAGCCCAGTGTGTCAGTGAAAGTCTTGCCACAGAAAGAGCATGCTTTGACGCGTTGGCTTCTTTTGTGAGAGCTGTTGGATGGCTCAGGAGTTAGAGAGTCCTGAGGTACACTAACTGAGCGTTCTTTTCTGTTCTGCTCTTCTGCCATATGACCTCTGTGCTCCTCTGAACGAAAGCTTCTTTTGTGAGAGCTGTTGGATGGCTCAGGAGTTAGAGAGTCCTGAGGTACACTAACTGAGCATTCTTCTCTGTTCTGCCCTTCTGCCATATGACCTCTG
This sequence comes from Salvelinus alpinus, assembly GCF_045679555.1. Lineage (NCBI taxonomy): Eukaryota > Metazoa > Chordata > Actinopteri > Salmoniformes > Salmonidae > Salvelinus > Salvelinus alpinus. Next base: position 38,161,793 of record NC_092115.1, on the reverse strand, counting down.
TGCTCCTCTGAGCGAAAGCTTCTTTTGTGAGAGCTGTTGGATGGCTCAGGAGTTAGAGAGTCCTGAGGTACACTAACTGAGCATTCTTCTCTGTTCTGCCCTTCTGCCATATGACCTCTGTGCTCCTCTGAGCGAAAGCTTCTTTTGTGAGAGCTGTTGGATGGCTCAAGAGTTTGAGAGTCCTGAGGTACACTCTCTGAGTGTTCTTCTCTGTTCTGCCCTTTGGCCATATGACCCCCGTGCTCCTCTGAGTGAAAGTGCTGTATGGGCTGTTGCAATTCCTCCTCCCTCTTATGAGATGATGGACAATGAGGAGAAGCACGGACCCCACCTAGTGTTGAAAAGACAGAAGTGAGCAAGACATCTCCATATTGACATGAACTCAATCAAAGTCAAAGAGCACAAGTAAGACAGATCTGGTGCTTGATAAAAATAGAATAGACCACATTTGAACAAAGCTCAATAAAGTGAAGGGATACAGAACTTTCCTAAAATAAAGAACAAGGTACTGCAGCCTTATAGATGCAGAGAAAGTGTTTACTGAACTCGCAATGGAATGATAAGCACTTAGCTATTCTCACAGCAGAATATCATGGACATTTAGGTCTAGTAACCACTTTCTTTGCATCTTTAAGCGTGTCATTTCTAGTTTCTTCTTCTTTATTCAGGAGTTGTGTATATCTAAGGAGCTGGACGTTCACTGCTCTACACTCACTAAGGAACTTTTCTTACCAGACTCATCGACAGTGGCCCCTTTATTGACAGTGGTCCAAAGTTCATTATCTGATGGTTCGGCATCTTCCCTGAGAAGAGTCCAAAATTAAAGTCAGTTATGATTTTCAATATTCGAGTTCATTGCCAAGGTCCTACCCAGCAAACTGAGAACATTCCCAGAACATAAGCTAGGGTTTTTTATATAACATTAGGTTAACATTCCAAAAACATTCAAATACTGTTTTTCATAACAGTTTTTGTTTGTTTGTTCAGAAAACGTTTTAAATGAAATATCCTTGGAATGTCCTAACATTCACTAAAATGTTGTGCACAAAATCTGTAACAACCACCACAGAACATTCCCCAAACGTTCTCCAGGTTATGTAATAACAAAATGTACCAGTAATGTTTTTCAGAACATAGTGCGGCAGCAAAATATATGAGCAACGTTCTGGGAACGTTCTTGCAACAGCAGGCAAATATTTTATACAAACATTGTATAATCATCAGTATAACTGGACAGTTTTTGTGTTATGAGAACATTTGTGGCAACCTAACAAATATTCTGGGAACTTTCATAGAACCACTTTTGGTTTGCTGGGTAGCCAATACTGTAGGGGCCTTCAAATCTGGGTTTTGAAGTCTGCACCACTGTTGGTTTTCATCCATCCCCTAATACCCCTCGAATCAGGGACCGATTCAGTCCTCTCTGTACACTAGGTGACTGTATTCTCTGGTCAATCAATTATATTAATAAATCAATTTACTACCTGGGAGAAAAGAAAACCAGCAGCACTGCAGACCTTGAGGCCTGGATTTGAATACGTCTGTTCCACAGCTGACACTCACTCAGTTTCAGGTGACCGCTCTCTTTTCACACCCTTTGCTTCAGTCTTCTCATTTCTGACATCACGTCCTCTTCTCCATTTTTTCTTTCTGCCTCTTCTTTTCTGTCCTTCTTTTCTGTCCGTTGCCTCAGCCTGCAGTTTCCTTCTCCGTATGATCAGCTTTAGCGAGGTCTTGGGTAATGACATATCGCTAATGTCAAGCGTATGTACTCCAACATTTTCAATCTTTAATCTTGTGATACCAGGTCCTATTTTCTGTCCTTTCTTTCTGCCTCTTTTCTTCGGTACTTGGGAACTCGTCGCCTCAGCCTGCACTATCCCTCTCTTTAGAGTCAGCGTTAGTGATGACTTGGGTAGCGGCATATCGCTCACGTCAAGTGTGTCTGTTTCAATCTTCTCGTTTGCAACACCCCGTCCTCGTCTCCGTTTCTTCTTTCTGCCTCTTCTTTTCGGTCCTGGGCGTCTTGTCACCTCAGCCTGCAGTCTCCCTCTCCTTAGAATCAGTGTTAGCAAGGACTTGGGTAATGGCATATTGCTAATGTCAAGCCTGTTCAAACGCAGTACAGGCTGACGGCGCAGACAGGCAGCTGTCAAGCGGCTGGTTTTCAGTCCGCTGCGTGTCTGAGGGCAGAAAACAGCTTCTTCTCTCCTCGTCTCTTTTATCGACTCTTTGTCGATTGTCTTGCGTTTAACCATTATATCAGTGGCGTCCTCTATAGTCTCGACCTCTACCTCCACAGAAGCAGAACCGGCTGGTGGCTTTACAGTCCAGACCCTACAATCTGCCATTCGGCAGTCCCAACTCATCTCTGGTTCATCACATGGGAAAGGGCTTTGATATCCCTGCATGGTGGGATAGGACTGTCTCTCTGGGCCAGCTTGGTAAGAGGCACTTTCTTCCTTCACAGAGGAAGGGGAAGACAGTGAAGAGAGGATGTAGTCACCACCAGTCGACCTTAGAGCTAGAAACAAGGAGAGCATCACGAGTAAACATCAGGAATAACTATTGAGATCAATGATAACTTTTTCCTTCATTTCCTGCATTTCCTAATTTCTACCCATAAATATAGAAATTCAGGCAAGTCAATTATTTACAAATCCTGTACCCCACCTACCATTGGTGTCTAACTGTTTTCCATTTTTATGGTGATGGAGGAGTGCCTGTAATGGCTCAGGGTGAGCCACAGACTGCACACACTCCTCTAAGAGAGCAGGGGCAAGGTTGAGCCACGATGCAGTCTAAGAGGTGGAGAAAGTAAAAATGGCGTTTCAAGGTCTTGACTGGAATCAAAGGCACTTTGGGCCAAATAATTACTTGAGATCCGCATGCATACTAGGTATGGTGCGCAAGCACTCGATTCAAGGTTTGTATTTGATTGCTAATCATACATGTACAAATTCTATTAAGTAGCAGGTTACATTAAAACCACTGACAACATTTCAAACTCTAAGACGTGTTCATTATTTGTGGGATATATGTCAAGTGCAGTGAAAATGTTACATTTCGTTTTCAGTTGTATCAGAACAACCAGAAATTGTAGCAACCGATAGCATACCATAAACGTTTTGCATTCATCCCCCTTTCACGCTGACATTTAAGTACTTGAGTACTCAAACACAGAAATTCTTTCAAATGCCCATCCGTAATGCATACCTCAAATGATGTACAGTAAAATAATACCTGTTTAATGTTTGGAGCAGGAAGCAGTTTCTCCAGTCTGGACAGGAACTCCCACACAAGAATCTGCAGTGTTGAGTCATACTTGGGGCCAAACTCCTCTGGAAAAACATTCTAAAATACAGGGCAAGCAGATGACAGTCAAAAGTACATACATCAATTATGTCTCTATAACACAAGCCTAGAAATATGGTTATTGGTTTGCTATTCATGGGAAAAAAACGAGTTCCATTGAAATGAATGGCTCACTGGCACCAGATTGGAACAGGAAGCAATGAAATGCAATCATTTCACTTTTCCCCAGCATATTTTGACACTGGCCGTGTCCAAAATCTGTCTCGCCTACTACTTACTAAAACGATATACTGTGTACTAATCATACTACATGCTAATTAGAATGTACTCCTACGTAAAAACGAATGCAGTAAGCAACAAATATCAACATACCAGGCTTATTCATACTGATAATACCTCATCTAATGTTCGATTGAGTTGATTCCTGCCGTTGGTTAATTTTGGTACAGCGCATCACCTTATCTTGATTATCTTCCTCAATCGTGTGCGGCAAATTCTACTAGACGAAAAGCCGCAATGAGTATGACATCCTGGTGTTTTAAAATATACTACATTTTTGAACACCTGACCCTAGGCAACAATGACTAGGTTCTGGTTTCAATTGTGGCCACGTCACGGCCTACATCACTACCTTATCCGCTTGAATAAAATAAAAAAGATGAACTAGCGAGATGGAGATCACAGAGGTTATTTTTAATGAGTGCATTTCGCAAGTGTAAATGCAATGTACTAAAAACACTTAGCAATGAGGCCTAGTGCACTCGCGATGGCCGATGCTTCATTTTGCACGCTTTGGATTTCAAAGCTATATCAGATATCTTGATGGTAAAACAGTGTGCTTTGAGCTCAATAATGATCGTTGAGAAATACAAAGTTATAACTACAGAAAGCTGACCATCCTCTCTTGAATATGGACAACTAGTTGTTTCCAAAGTAGTTTTTTACCCCCGTAATTGCATTTTGAAATGTTATACACTCACGAGGGGCAGGGAGAGTGTGAGAACATTTCAGAACTCACTCATTACAGCAGCCGGCTGCAGCGAAACAGGAAGGCACAGCGGCAGGGAATCATGTGGATAATGTCATTTACTGTTGATCAAATTCATGGATTTATCCGCCCCAAAAATGGGACGTTTTGATTGAGGTGACCAGGTAGAATGTGAAGCTCGCACCAGTTTCATTCCAAGTGCCAATGCCATTTAGCAAACTCCAGGGGATTCATTTATCAATATTACGTCGTAACTATTCTAAAATAATACATACGGAAGGAATTTAGAATGTTCGTATGCATAGTGATTTATCAAACAATCCTACGAGCGTCATACACACACACAGGTGGTCGATCACCATTGTTTTCAGCCCCAGTGCTTGTGCACAGCCTTGCTATTTGCATTTTGAAACGCCCATAGTTAACCATATATGATGAAAATCATCCCTTTCTAGCCCGTCGCGAAGATACAACCCCGTACCATGAAATACAATGGCTCAACCACAAAAGGAAAATATTTTTGTTGTTGTTGATCCGAGACTGTAATAAAAGGTGCTAGTGTCAGAGGTTGAGTGCAACCAAAACATTTTACTTGGCTCGCTCAGTTGTGGCTTGACCAGTAAAAATACAAACATAGTGTGGGAGAAAGTAGGAATTGCAGTGAATGCTGCCTCTTCAGAATGCCGGTCAGTGGTGGAGATAAAGTAAAGTGGTTTGATCTTAAGTTAAATGCCAAAAAGGCACTAATAGTTCACAGACAGGACATTGGTGCAACTGGAGGGTGGCAGAGAACGTAAAAAGGTTCTACAGCTGCACCATCGAGAGCATCCTGACGGGTTGCATCAGTGCCTGGTATGGAAACTGCTCAGCCACCGACCACAAGGCCCTACAGCAGGTAGTGCGTATGGCCCAGATCATCACTGGGGCCAAGCTTCCTGCCATCCAGGACCTCTATACCAGGCGGTGTCAGAGGAAGGCCCTAAAATTTTCAAAGACTCCAGCCACCCTAGTCATAGACTGTTCTCTGCTACCGCACAGCAAGCTGTACCGGAGCGCCAAGTCTAGGTCCAAGAGGCTTCTAAACAGCTTCTACCCCCAAGCCATAAGACTCCTGAACATCTAATCAAAATGGCTGCCCAGACGATTTCCACTGCCCGCCCCCTCCTCTACACTGCTGCTACTCTCTGTTATTATCTATGCATAGTCACTTTAATAACTCTACCGACATGTACATATTACTCCATTACCTAGACTAACCGGTACCCCCGCACATTGACTCTGTACCGGTACTCCCTGTATATAGCCTCGCTATTGTTATTTTACTGCTGCTCTTTCATTATTTGTTACTTTTATTTCAAAAATTTTTTAGGTATTTTTCTTAAAACTGCATTGTTGGTTAAGGGCTTGTAAGTAAGTATTTCACTGTAAGGGCTACACCTGTTGTATTCAGCGCGTGTGACAAATAAAATGTTATTTGAGTGAGATGAGCCTCTCTCCTCTAGAACTAAGAATTGCCGGCATCATACGGCAGTGGTTCCCAACCTTTTTTGGTTACTGTACCACCAACTGAATTTTGCTCTGCCCGGAGTACCCCTGAAGTACCCCCTCATGTGCATTTTACCAGTAGGCCTATGGTCTCATGAGTCTTCTCAAGTACCCCTGTGGATTGACCAAGTACCCCCAGGGCTCCTAGTACCACTGGTTAGAACCACTACTGTAAGGGATACTACTGGGGGGTGACAGTGACCCCCAGCCCGGTGTCTGACTCAAGGCCATCGCAAGTTCAGGTTGAAGGTAAGGATACAGCATATCAATTTCATTCAATTCATATTTATTTATCACGATATTGAAAACAAGTCGTTTTTTCGTTGTCCTGTGTTTAAAACAAATAATTGTAGGCTAATGATTCGGAACAAAACGAATCAAACAATAACACGACAAGTCATTAATACACACAAAAGAACATCTATTGCGGATAGTGACTGGCAGAGATCCAGTCACCGTGCCACCCAGGGGAACTGGTGACAGTGCCAACCAGGGGAAGTCAACTCGTGCCACATCAAGTCGGGAGCCAACGGTACTGACTGACGCGGTCCTGAAAAAACAAGACGACATCAATAACTCCATCCTTGAAATAAACAATCAATTGAGGAAGGCATTAAATAACATAAATGATTCACTAAAGCAACAGGTCACATGTGCAAATCAAATGATCTAAACTACATTCACGTATGCGCCTTTTAAATAATTCCTTCGGCTATAAAATTCTATTTGTGCATCAGGCATAGGGTCGTCAGGTCGGTCCACCTGCTGTAGAGGGAGGCCAGGCTTGATGGACATATTTTGGAGCACCCTGCAAGCCATTACAATATGGCAAAGCCTTTTCAGGTCAATATCGAGGCGGCAAGTAGCCTAGTGGATAGAGCGTTGGACTAGTAACCGAAAGGTTGCAAGATTGAATCCCTGAGCTGACAAGGTAAAAATCTGTTGTTCTGCCCCTGAACAAGGCAGTTAACCCACTGTTCCTAGGCCATCATTGAAAATAAGAATTTGTTCTTAACTGACTTGCCAAGTTACCACAGTAGCAGCCTGTTCCTTAAGGGGTAAGCTGAACATTTTGGTCTCATCTAATGATTGTGCTTGATTGAGAATGGATCACTACCAAAACAAAAATATTCATTAACATTTAGTCATTGTTCTCCTAGATTTATTTGTGTGCTTCTACATTTCTACTTAGGATCACATCATGTACTCCTTGTGAAAAATGTCAGCGTAGAGCCCTGAACTATAATAATAAATTAGTCGTATCACTCAGCATTTTGTGGCAGGGCACTTTGTTGGTTCTTGATGTTCAGTTGTAGACGTTCTTGATGTTCTTGTTTTTATTATTGGATATAAATGATTTCTTTTAACATACATTGGTTAAAAGACGCAAGTCATAAAATGAAATGAAGCAATATACCCCATTACTTCTTCCTTTTAGTACATGTATTGTCTTTGAAACATTAGAAAGTGTGCTCATCCATGTTTTTGTGATTTTGTTGGTGTAATTACAGAAAAACAAATTTCGGCTGATAAAAAAGAAATCTGAGTAGCTGGTAGATTTTTTTCATATACCTGCCACAGTGGCTGGTGGACCAAAAAGTTAATTTCCCACCCTTGTCATCAGCCAGGGTTTTAACAGATAACTTCTGTGTCCTACAAAGAGAGAGAACCATTAGGACAAATCAAGTTGCTTTAGCAATGTCAAATATACTTCAAACGAGTAGGCACTCACCAATAAGCCATCCATCCTCAACAGCTCCCTCCTGTAAGCGAAGGCCAACATTGCTGTTCTGCAGAACGAGCGAGTCGTGTGTTCCACCTGGCCACCACATTCAGTAGCGTCTTTTGAGCATCACATATGACATCCATTGAGCGGAAAACTTTTCTGTTCATAGTTGAACCCGTTTTGGGATGGTGCTTTTATCGAGACGTGGGTATCATCTATTGCTGTGATGGTATTTCAGAAACCGTTGATGGCAAACAAACCCCTCTTGACTTCAACCTTTTGTGCGACGGTGGTAACTGGATGCAACTGTAGCCCTTGCTGATGATTCAATCCAAAACAGCTGGCATGAATCGACTCATCTAGGGTTGTGAGATGCCAAACCAATGGCAAGCTCCAGCTGAAAAATGCTGTTTCCAAAAACTAGAGAATAGCACTTGGATGTGCACCGGAATGGCATGCGTTTTCTTTGTTTGCCTTTCTAAAGTAGGTATTAAATCTTGGCATAAATCCAATAATATTGGCTTTGGGAAATGATATTTTGGGAAATGATACCCTCCTAAAAACACACTCTCTGCTAAATGCAGCATGTGCCACATTTTCCAACAGAGCAAGATCAGCCATCTCCCATTCGATTTCCCATTATCTCAGTCTTTTATAGTATTTCAACAACGGTTTCACACATCCCTCTAATTTGACAATTTACTGTACTTTATATGGATTATTATCGTAACAAATGTGGTCAAATTATATTAAACAGAAATATATATATAGAGCACGCAGATTAGTTTCCCTGAGTTCGTATCTGACAGTTTGGCAGAAATTCTTTGGATGTGCAAACCCACAGTTTAATAAGCTTTCTGGGTGGCTGGTCTCAGATGATCCCGCAGGTGAAGAAGCCGGATGTGGAGTTCCTGGGATGGCGTGGTTATATGTGGTCTGCGGTTGTAAGGCCGGTTGAACGTACTGCCAAATTCTCTAAAATGACATTGGTAGATGACATAAAATGACATTGGTAGGCTTATGGTAGAGAAATTAACATTAAATTATCTGGCAACAGCTCTGGTGGACATTCATGCAGTCAGTATGTCAATTGCATGCTCCCTCAACTTGAGACATCTGTAGCATTGTGTTGTGACAAAACTGCACATTTTAGAGTTGCCTTTTGTCGCCAGCAGAAGGTTCACCTGTGTAATGATCATGCTATTTACCCTGTAAGCAGACTATGGACAAGGTAAGGAAACCAATGTCACTATCCCTTTAATTGTTGCCCTAATAGTGGTAAATGAACCCATTGCCTGATTTATGAAGGTCAACACCCTCTTTTTGTTTGTGAGTTCTATGCCTTTCCCCATGGTGATGGATGACAAAGAGATTTTACCTGTTACCTAATTTTTTATACCACAGTAAAACAGGGAGCCATGGAAGGCCACAACACAGTTCCTTAAGGTGAGATTAACTTTAAAAAGTAGAATGTTAATGCAGATTTTATTTAGTTTGATTTTATTTAAAAGAATCTTTAGGGGTGCCAAAAATGTTGACACCTAACTTTTTGAAAAAACGAAATGAGCAATTGTATTAGAATAAAACAATATAATTTTCACCTGTTTCTGCATACAATATAGGTCTGTTTTTATATTATACAGTTTTTCTGGCTCATCTTTCCTAATACAGGTGACTGTATTAGGAAAAGTCTGAGTTTGTAAGTCATAAGTCAAAACATGGATTGCCATTTCGAAGGAAAGGCTTGGCTGAACATAAAAAGCGATAATTTTGAAAAGATTGTGATTTCCATTAACTAAGAATTGCCGGCATCATACGATGTTACACCCTCCATTATAGACGTTAAGAGTCTAAAATAGACATTCAAATCTTATAGATTTCTTGATCAAAATCTATCATAACATTTGTTGTCATTTGGAATGTTTTTAAAATGTCAGCAGAAGGCACAGTACTTTAGAATCGCATAATTATAGGTTGCCTGAATAGTATCCGCCTCATTTTCTAACGTTGCTATGGGCACAGCCAAACAAAAGAAGTGATGGATACGATGCGCGGTGGCAAACTTGCTGTAGTAAATTATTCGAAGGAGTCAATTTATAGAGCATAAAAGTAAACAAGTGTAAGTGTAACGATAAACTATACGCTACATAGCCTAACTATAAAATGTTTGTGAGCATCCACACTAGAGGAAAGTTTACAGTTTATTGTTCTATAGTCCCTACACCTGTCGATCAACTGATCAACGCATCCTACTATTAATACAAGTGGTAACAAGACCATTCTGTGCTTTCTGTGTGTGTTTGTCATAGTGACAAATGCAAATAATAGGCTACTTGAGACTAGAAGCACAAGCATTATGCTACACTCGCATTAACATCTGCTAACCATGTGTATGTGACAAATAACATTTGATTTGATTTTGATTACTTTCAATGTACAGTGCATTCAGAAAGAATTCAGACCCCTTGACTTGTTACACATTTTGATACGTTCCAGCCTTATTTTAAAATGGATTAAATACATTTTCCCTCAGCAATCTCCACACAATAATAACAAAGCAGAAAACAGGTTTTTAGAAATTCCATATTTACATAAGTAGTCAGACATTTTGCTATGAGACTCGAAATTGAGCTCAGGTGCATCCTGTTTCCATTGGTCATCCTTGAGATGTTTCTACAACATGATTGGAGTCCACCTGTGGTAAATTCAATTGATTGGACATGATTTGGAAAGGCACAGACCTGTCTATATAAGGTCCCACAGTTGACAGTGTATGTCAGAGCAAAAACCAAGCCATGAGGTCGAAGGAATTGTCCGTAGAGCTCCGAGACAGGATTGTGTGCCAGAATACTCGTAAAAAATCAGTTTTTTTATTAAATACATTTTGCTTTGTCATTATGGGGTATTGTGTGTAGATTGATGAAGATTATTTTTATTTAATCTATTTTAGAATAAGGCTGTAATGTAACAAAATGTGGAAAAAGTCAAGGGGTCTGAATACTTTCCGAATGCACTGCACTGTATGTGTGCCTATACTGCCAATCCACTTTTCTGGAGACTGGATGAAGTCAGTATATTTTGGGGTCTTTCAATTGAAAAAGACACTCCAGGACTATTCACAGATTGTTGATAAACACTCTTCTCATCTTTTTATCTAAAAAAAAAAAAAAACTGTATGAGAAATGCATTTCAGCATATATTTTCCAAGAGAATCTTAGCTAACACACACAATTTTAAGATAAGCAATTTAGTCGGTAAAAGTATGAAGAATACATCCCAGAACAAGCACACAAAATGTGGTGAATGCACAAGCTTCTGAAGCCAAGATATGATACAACAATATCCATTACTTCCACATGTTACGGATATCATAAAGTCTTGTAGTCGAGTCACTAAACCTTGACTCCGAGTCCAAGTGCTCAAGTCTGAGTCAGTAGGTCTGAGTTTTGAAGCTTCTCTTCTATTTTTCTGTTACATATTTGACATTCTGCCACCCACTTTGCAACATCTGCTGAAAAACGTTTGAAAGCAAAACAAATGATTCAGAGTTGCTAGGCTCGGATTTGGTCGAATAAATCCGCCTAGCAACAACGACTGGCGGGAAGATTTTCATGTGAGAATTAGAGTAATGCAAAGATTTTTCTCCCTGCCCAATGGTCATAATTGCCTGCAATATGCAATAGCCTATGAAACGAATAAGTGTTGGCTATTGCTCCTGTCAGATTGATGAGATTATTATTTGCAATAATTGTAACAGCTTCTCAGCTACGTTTTTGTAATCGCCCACTGATATTTGTGGATGTTTTTTTTTTATTGCAGAGTGAAAACTAAAGGGAGACTTATCAGAAGAAACCTGGCTATGGGATGCAGGGGGGAAATTGAGAGGGTAGAGAGACATGACAAATTTAAATACTTTTTTATACTCTAGGAGAGAGACAAATAGCTAGACTGTTGTTTAACAATTTAACTCAATACTATTGTTTTCAATTTCGTAAAGCAGTTTGTGTTTCTTAATCAGGTGTGGCTACCCAATGAGCACTGGGTTCATTCCATCAGCCCCATTGTGACGAATGACGTTGTTTTGATAGCTACACTATATATACATAAGTATTAGTGGATTTGGCTATTTCAGCCACACCTATTGCTGACAGACGTATAAAATCGAGCACACAACCATGCAATCTCCATAGACAAACATTGGCTGTAGAATGGCTTTACTGAAGCACTCAGTGACTTTCAATGTGGCACAGTCATAGGATGCCACCTTTCCAACAAATCAGTTTGTAACATGTTTTGCCCTGCTAGAGCTGCCCCGGTCAACTGTAAGTGCTGTTATTTTGAAGTGGAAATGTCTAGGAGCAACAACAGCTCAGCCGCGAAGTGGTAGGCCACACAAGCTCACAGAACGGGACCGCCGATTGCTGAAGCGTGTTGAGCGTAAAAATCGTCTGTCCTCAGTTGCAACACTCACTACCGAGTTCCAAATTGCCTATGGAAGCAACATCAGCACTTAACTATTCATCAAGAACATCACAAAATGGGTTTCCATGGCCGAGAAGCCGCACACAAGCCAAAGATCACCATGCCCAATGCCAAGCGTCGGTTGGAGAAGTGTAAGGCTTTCTGCCATTGGACTCCGGAGCAGTAGAAACGCGTTCTCTGGAGTGATGAATCACACCTCACCATCTGGCAGTCAGATGGATGAATCTGGGTTTGGTGGATGCCAGGAGAACGCTACCTGCCCCAATGCATAGTGCCAACTGTAACGTTTGGTGGAAATTGAATAATGGTCTGGGGCTCTTTTCATGGTTCAGGCAAGGTCTCTTAGTTCCTGTGAAGGGAAATCTTAATGTTACAGCATACAATGACATTCTAGACGATTCTGTGCTTCCAACTTTGTGGCAACAGTTTGGCGAAGGCCCTTTCCTGTTTCAGCATGACAATGCCCCTCGTTAAAACGAGGTCCAAACAGATATGGTTTGTCGAGATCGGTGTGGAAGAACTTGACTGTTCTGCACATAGCCCTGACCTCAACCCCAAAAAACACCTTTGGGATGAATTGGAATACCGACTGCGAGCAAGGCCTAAACGCCCAACATCAGTGTCCGACCTTTTGTGGCTGAGTGGAAGCAAATCCCTGCAGCAATGTTCCAACATCAAGTGGAAAGCCTTCCCGGAAGAGTGGAAGCTGTTATAGCAGCAAAAGGGGGGACCTACTTCATATTAATGCCCATGATTTTGCAATGAGATGTTCGACGAGCAGTTGTCCACATAGCTTTGGTCATGTCAGGCTCTACGTGGCTTGGCAAGTGTCAACTATGAGTAGCTACCACAAGAGATTGGACTTCTGTTAACGTTACGTCCTTGTTAACAATGGACCCTGTGTGAATTGGGTATCCCATGATCATACTACCAAATTCACACGAGGTCCATGGTGACAAACGACTAAAAGAAGCTATTTAGCTGTTATGGAAAACTGTTTGTCAACAACTGGAAAATAACGAGCTACTTCATGGGCAAAGTACACTGTGTACCGGTTTCATAGATAGCTAGTTACTTCCCTCATTGTAACGTTAAAGGGTAGGTAGCATGAGTTTTTACTAGGGGTGTGCCGAACTTGTCATACTCGTGATCATAATCTTATCCGTTCTTACAGTGCCTTCGGAAAGAATTCAGACCCCTCGACTTCCCCCCCAAAAATTACATTATTCTAAAATGGATTACATTTTTTAAATGACCTCAATCTACACACAATACCCAATAATGACAAACCAAAAACAGGTTTAGAAAAATAAAATTAAAAATACCTTATTTAAATAATTATCCAGACCCTTTGCTATGAGACTCGAAATTGAGCTCAGGTGCATCCTGTTTCGCTATTGGATTAGCTAACTCTCCCTCGACTGGTGAAACGGCCTCTCCTTGGCTCTTCTTTAACTTGGTAGCTAACTCAGTCGTCAATTGAGAAGTCTCCTCTCTCTACTTTTTACCTGCTGGCTTTTTTGTTGTTGTTGTGTTCTGTGGGTCCCTGCCTGTGCTAGACTAGTTGTTCTCTGGCTTACTACTTAGCTATGTCGACCGTGGTGGTTGGTTAGCTAGGCTAGTTAGCTGGTTAGGCTAGCTAGCAGGCTAAAATAAACTTCAGCTGGCTGGCTTGCTGGCTAAGAAAACTGCATATACCGGTAACATTATTTGATAACTGGTTAGATTTTATTTTTTATTTATTTAACTAGGCAAGTCAGTTAAGAACAAATCCTTATTTTACAATGACGCCTACCCCGGCCAGACCCTCCCCTAACCCGGACGACGCTGGGCCAATTTTGCGCCGCCCTATGGGACCCCCGATCGCGGCAGGTTGTGATACAGCCCGGGATCGAACCAGGGTCTGTAGTGACGCCTCTGGCACTGAGATGCAGTGCCTTAGAGCGCTGCATTTCGCAAACTTTGGTTTACTTTAATGAAGGTGTAAGTTAGGTGTTGATTGCAACTTGGCTGACTCACGCAGTGCTAACGTTAGCAGGTTCGTAGGGCTAACGCTATCAGGCTAGTAGGGCGAATGATAGCAGGCTACTTGGCTAGCAACCTTAAGCTGATTTGTATCAAACTGCATTGGGACTTTTGATGCGTATACTAATGCAAATCCAAATGTTACATTTATGCTACCTACCCTTTAACAGAAATCAACACTCTCATGGTAGCTACCCTAAGTTGATGCTAATGTAGCCACGTAGAGCAACGTAGCTATCAAAACAAGTCCTTCGTCACTATGGGGCAACAATAGACCCCATGCATATTGGGTAGCCATACAGGCAAAATCAAATAGTAGGCTGGTGACTGGTGATAGGGAAGCAAGAGTCGCTTGTGTGATGTGAAGCATATGATCGGAGGCGGAGCGGAGCCTGCCTGCCCACAGTCATCGCTTGCTTCGCTGCAGCTCACCAGCTGAAGTAGGCTGTGTGTTCCGCACCCTTCCCACTGCCAGAGAACAGAACCCTCGCTGCTCTGCGCACCCAGTTTTGCTAATATTCTGCTTATCATAGTAGCCTATTCAGTTCAAGTGCAAATATAAGTCACGAGAAGGCGAGTCCACGTCACTAACGGTCGAGTCACAAGTCATGAAAATCTGGACTCAAGTACATTTATAGACCATATAAAACCTTGATGAACGTTAGCTATACTGATTAAGTTTCAAGATCCGATGAAAGGTGCATGTTTTACAAAAACTTTTAACCTAAAAAAAAGTCATGAATGTAACTTTGCCTGTCCCATTCACCCCCCTATCTTTACAAGACTGTAGAACATGCAAACAAAATTCAAGACACTTCAACTTGGTTTGGATTGTTTTTCATTAACATCTCATCTTTTGATACTAATACTGGGAGACAGCTGTGAGTGGAAAAACAAGCTCAGTGAGCCCTGTCTAAAAACCATGAAATATGATTGTCTGAAAAGCCTTTGACTACTGTGTAACGGTCAGAATTCATGCAATTTCCTACTTAAAAACGTATCAAATAGAGCCTGAACTCCAACATATTGACTTCAAGGATAATTATGACATGGTTTCATTTGGAAATTAACTTTATTTGTGCATGCTCAAGATGAACTTTTACACGGAATCAACCTATAAATCGTACTATTTTCGCATACCCAAAATGCCTACTATTTAGAATGCAAGTATGGGTATTGGGACACAGCCACTGACCTGGAAGAAGAGGTCCCTCTCCTTTGGCTCCTCCATTAGGGTTTCAATCAGCTTCGTGAAGTTCGCCTCTGATGCTTCCACATTTGGATCTGAAACCTGCAGCAAGAATGCACAGTGGATAAATATAACTAACCATTGGTTAGCAACATAGGTTAATCCTTTACAATGTTCATCCATAATGCCATTTAGCAAATATACTTACAGCCTTACATACTGTATACTTAGTATTTTGAGGCGAATGTGGGAATAAAACCCACATTATAAGCACTGTGTTCCATGTTACAAGGACAACACTCCAACCAACTGAGCCATTAGAATCACGGTTCCTCCTCTGAGTAGTCCTCACCTCTCCCTTATGATTGGAGATACAGCTCCTCATCCTGTTCAGGTGTGGCTGAACGGTGTCAGGGCGACACAACTCATCATCACAGCGACATAACTCTAGGACCAGCTGTCAATAAAATGAGAATTGAGTATTCATGGCAACAGGTGTGTATGTGATCGTTGAGTTTAATGTTGAAGTAGGTTGAGGTTTCCCCGAGATACTTATCTAAGGTAAATCTTGCGTTTCCTTCAAAAAAGGTTCAGATTTGACGGTACACTGATCCTAGATCTGTGCCTAGCGGCAACTTCTACGTCTTTCCCTCGTCACCCCCACTCACCCGTGCTCTTAGTCCCATGAGAAGTTGGACCCTCTCTCTGTAACTCATCAGCTCAGGGACTATTTCCAACACGGTGGTGGCAAACTCCTCCAGCAGCCCATAGTCCATGATGTCTCTCCGCTCGATCACCTGCCACAGAGCAGCACACACCAGCCGCAGGGGCGGAACAAAAAGACGCAGAGACGACAGAGGAAGACCTAGAAGAGAAGATTATGTGCATTCAAAGATAACATGAATGAAAAAGCAAGCTAGCTACTATAACTTGGGCAGTAGTTTATATAATGCCCCAACCCTTTCTGCACTTGTTCACGCCCCTTTCCAGCTCTTCTAGATACAGGCAGGTGTAAACAACAGTGCCATCCATGTCAGATATATAATGAGTAATAGTGGGAGGGAACACCTTTTGGAAATAAAACTGAGCCTTGATCAACGAGGAAGCCATAGAAATCCTATTAAATTATTAGAATTCCTAATTCTATGGAGGAAGTTACAGTATTTACTACACACATTACTCTAGGCTACACACATTACACTAAAAAAACATTACTGTCTGAGTTGCACAACATTTCTAATGACTCATATTCTTGAGTTCTTATACTAATGCATGATGTTCTATCTGGATATGGGTATTTTACTAAATTGGTTATGGTTTAAACACGTTCCAAGGCTCAAGCCAGGGCCCAGCTTCAGCTTCAGGCTGAAGAAGTGGGGAAGGGCTATAGTTCTGACGTGCAAAACGACTTGCCAAAATCTATAACTGACCCTTACCTTAACCTTGACCCAACCAAATGTTTTACCAATTATCAAATTAAATATTTAAAGTCCGTATTGCCACTAAATAAACCATCTTTGTTATAGCCCTTTCCGCGAGACTACTGGCAAAGATGGTGGTTGGCTAGCTAGCTAGTAAGGTAGCTAGCTTGAAATTGTGGCAGCAATGCAGACTGCAACATGTCACCTATACAGTTAATTGCAATATATTAATAAATTACCCTGTTCCTCCCGGAGCGTTTGCATTGTGTGCTTTCGTAAACATTAGCTACACCAACAACAGTAGATCTCTTCACAGATCTGTCCGTGAAAATCTTGTTTACAGCATCACACGGTGCATAGTACGACATTAAAAACGCCTGTTTTTCTCTACCATGTTATCATGTTCAACGTTACAAATGTTTAAGCTACACAGTTGTTATTTGTAATATGTCCTATATAATGATACATTAAATTCTGCAACTGTGTTTATGCAGATAATCGTTTAAACAAATGGTTCAAACTGCAGGCAAAATTGTAGAAAGACAAATGGGGACCTTCCAAACACGTGATTTTTAAGTGCGGAAAATGTGATTTAAAAAGACGAGGGAAAACGTGAGTGAAGATTATTTTATTTTTTACGGGTGGAAAATAACCAATTGTAGACGACGAGGAAAATCCGTAAAACAATTTTGCTGGTAAATTGTAAAATTGAGAATACTTCATTCCAGGCAGTCAGTTTACAACATAGCTGGGGTGGTCTCATTATACATATTCTGTTGCAAAACCGTTCGTCTCTTGCAAAACGTTTTGCAACAGAAACCGTTTACACCAAATGCTGTTGCGTTCCGTTTTGTTCTTAAACGAAAGTTGTAGTTCAGTCTTGTCTCTCTTCCCCCCACTCAATTTAAGGTTAAATTCAGTGGTGGAAAAAGTACCCAATTGTAATACCGGAGTGAAAGTAAAGATGCCTTATTAGAAAATGACTCAAGTGAAAGTCACCCAGTAAAATACTACTTGAGTAAAAGTCTAAAGTATTTGGTTTTAAACATATTGAAGTATCAAAAGTAATTACTAACACTTACTTTTAATTTTGTTACCTAAGTATAAATCATTTGAAATCCCTTATATTAAGAAAACCAGATGGCACTACTCTTTAAAAAAAAAAATGTATTTACTGAAAGCCAGGGGCACACTCCATCACTGACATCATTTACAAAGGAAGCATATGTAAAAATGCTGTTCATTGAATACAGCTCAGCATTTAACACCATAGTACACTCCACACAATGACAACAAGCTCAGTCCAATGATGTTGTGACACACCGCGCCAGACCATGACGGACCCTGCACCTCCAAATCGATCCCACTCCAGAGTACAGGCCTCGGTGTAATGCTCATTTCTTCGACGATAAGCGCGAATCTGACCATCACCCCTGATGAGACAAAACCGCGACTCGTCAGTGGAGAGCACTTTTTGCCAGTCCTGTCTGGTCCAGCGACGGTGGGTTTGTGCCCATAGGCGACGTTGTTGCCAATGATGTCTGGTGAGGACCAGACAGTCTGAGCACTGATGGAGGGATTGTGCATTCCTGGTGTAACTCGGGCAGTTGTTGCCATCCTGTACCTGTCCCGCAGGTGTGATGTTCAGATGTACCGATCCTGTGCAGGTGTTGTTACACGTGGTCTGCCACTACGAGGACGATCAGCTGTCCATTTTGTCTCCCTGTAGCGCTGTCTTAGGCGTCTCACAGTACTGACATTGCAATTTATTGCCCTGGCCACATCTGCAGTCCTCATGCCTCCTTGCAGCATGCCTTCACGCAGATGAGCAGGGACCCTGGGCATCTTTCTTTTTGTGTTTTTCAGAGTCAGTCGAAAGGCTTCTTTAGTGTCCTAAGTTTTCATAACTGTGACCTTAATTGCCTACCGTCTGTAAGCTGTTAGTGTCTTAACGACCGTTCCACAGGTGCATGTTCATTAACTATTTATGGTTCATTGATCAAGCATGGGAAATAGTGTTTAAACCCTTTACAATGAAGATCTGTTAAGTTATTTGGATTTTACAAATTATCTTTGAAAGACAGGGTCCTGAAAAAGGGACTTTTCTATTTTTGCTGAGTTTAGAAGCACGAGCATTTTTCTACACTCGCATTAACATCTGCTAACCATGTGTATGTGACCAATAAAATTTGATTTGTGTTTAGTAAATCTGCCAGATCACAGGCAGTAGGGATGACCATCAATCAATCAAATGTATTTATAAAGCCCTTCTTACATCAGCTGATGTCACAAAGTGCTGTACAGAAACCCAGCCTAAAACACCAAGCAATTCAGGTGTAGAAGCACGGTGGCTAGGAAAAACTCCCTAGAAAGGCCAGAACCTAGGAGGAAATCTAGAAAGGAACCAGGCTATGAGGGGTGGCCAGTCCTCTTCTGGCTGTGCCGGGTGGAGATTATAACAGAACACGTCTAAGATTTTCATAGATGACCAGCAGGGTCAAATAATAATAATCACAGTGGTTGTAGAGGGTGCAACAGGTCAGCACCTCAGGAGTAAATGTCAGTTGGCTTTTCATAGCCGATCATTCAGAGTATCTCTACTGCTCCTGCTATCTCTAGAGAGTTGAAAACAGCAGGTCTGTGACAGGTAGCACGTCCGGTGAACAGGTCAGGGTTCCATAGCCGCAGGCAGAACAGTTGAAACTGGTGCAGCAGCACGGCCAGGTGGACTGGGGACAGCAAGGAGTCATCAGGCCAGGTAGTCCTGAGGCATGGTCCTAGGGCTCAGGTCCTCCGAGAGAGAGAGAGCATACCTAAATTCACATAAGACAGGAGAAACACTCCAGATATAACAGACTGACCCCCCCCGACACATAAACCACTGCAGCATAAATACTGGAGGCTGACACGGAACCCAAACCGGCTGCGCCATCCTGCATAAATTTATTTTGTCCCACTACACCAAACACAATCACGACACGCAGGTTAAAACATCAAAACAAACTCTGAACCAATTACATTAATTTGGGAACAGTCGAAAAGCATTAAACATTTATGGCAATTTAGCTAGTTATCTTGCACTTGCTAGCTAATTTGTCCTATTTAGCTAGCATGCTGTTGCTAGCTAATTTGTCCTGGGATATAAACATTGAGTTGTTATTTTACCTGAAATGCACAAGGTCCTCTACTCCGACAATTAATCCACACATAAAACGGTCAACCGAATCGTTTCTAGTCATCAACGAAACTTATATGGTGATTGGCATCTAAACTTTCATAGTATTACTACAACGACCGGCAACACAGTTCGTCTTTCAATCACCCACTTGGGTATAACCAATGAGGAGATGGCACGTGGGTACCTGCTTCTATAAACCAATGAGGAGATGGGAGAGGCAGGACTTGCAGCGCGATCTGCGTCAGAAATAGAAAGGAGTTCTATTTTAGCCCTTGGCAATGCAGACGCTCGTGAGCAATGTGGGTTCAATAATTGAATAACATAGATTTCTAAATTTATTTTGCAGCGCACGCGACGCGAGCGGTGTGGTCAGCCTATGAGACAGGAGGGGTCGGGAGACACTGTGGCCCCATCCGACGATACCCCCGGACAGGGCCAAACAGGCAGGATATAACCCCACCCACTTTGCCAAAGCACAGCCTCTACACCACTAGAGGGATATCTTCAACCACCAACTTACAAACCTGAGACAAGGCCGAGAATAGCCCACAAAGATCTCCGCCACGGCACAACCCAAGGGGGGGCTCCAACCCGGACAGGAAGATCATGTCAGTGACTCAACCCACTCAAGTGACTCACCCCTCCTAGGGACGGCATGGAAGAGCACCAGTAAGCCAGTGACTCAGCCCCTGTATTAGGGTTAGAGGCAGAGAATCCCAGTGGAGAGAGGAGAACCGGCCAAGCAGAGACAGCAAGGGTGGTTCGTTGCTCCTGTGCCTTTCCGTTCACCTTCACACTCCTGGGCCAGACTACACTCAATCATAGGACCTACTGAAGAGATGAGTCTTCAATAAAGACTTAAAGGTTGAGACCGAGTCTGCGTCTCTCACATGGGTAGGCAGACCATTCCATAACAATTGAGCTCTATAGGAGAAAGCCCTGCATGCAGCTGTTTGCTTAGAAATTCTAGGGACAGTAAGGAGGCCTGCGTCTTGTGACCGTAGCGTACGTGTAGGTATGTACGGCAGGACCAAATCAGAAAGATAGGTAGAAGCAAGCCCATGTAATGCTTTGTAGGTTAGCAGTAAAACCTTGAAATCAGCCCGTGCCTTAACAGGAAGCCAGTGTAGAGAGGCTAGCACTGGAGTAATATGATTTAAAAAATTGGTTCTAGTCAAGATTCTAGCAGCCGTGTTTAGCACTAAATTAAGTTTATTTAGTGCTTTATCCGGGTAGCCGGAAAGTAGAGCATTGCAGTAGTCTAACCTAGAAGTAACAAAAGCATGGATTCATTTTTCTGCATCATTTTTGGACAGAAAGTTTCAGATTTTTGCAATGTTGCGTAGGTGATGTTCTCTTGATAAATGCGTTAATTGGACAATTTTCTTGTACTGCTAAGCATTCAAAATGTAATGAGTAATTTTGGGTGTCAGGGAAAATGTATGGATAATTTTCTTATTTTCTTTAGGAATGAAGTGAAGTAAAAGTTGTCAAAGATAAATAGTAAAGTACAGATACCCCAAAAAATGACAGACCATGGCCCAGATTAACAAAACACTTCTTAGGAAGTTCAAAAGATATTGTTGAGGAATTGCACTTAAACTATCTTAACATTTAATGTTTTTCTTACGAACTTCTAAAATATCTTCTCACAAATTTCTTAACTATCTTAAGATTCACTAGGCAACCTACAGTTGAAGTCAGAAGTTTACATACACTTAGGTTGGAGTCAAATTAAAACTTGTTTTTCAACCACTCCACACATTTCTTGTTAACAAACTATAGTTTTGGCAAGTCAGTTAGGACATCTAATTTGTGCAGGACACAAGTAATTTTTCCAACAATTGTTTACAGACAGATTATTTCACTTATAATTCACGGTATCACAATGCCAGTGGGTCAGAAGTTTACATACACTAAGTTGACTGTGCCTTTAAACAGCTTAGAAAATTCCAGAAAATTAAGTCATGGCTGTAGAAGCTTCTGATAGGCTAATTGACATAATTTGAGTCAATTGGAGGTGTACCTGTGGATGTATATCAAGGCCTACCTTCAAACTCAGTGCCTCTTTGCTTGACATCATGGGAAAATCAAAAGAAATCAGCCAAAACCTCAGAAAATAAATTGTAGACCTCCACAAGTCTGGTTCATCCTTGGGAGCAATTTCCAAAAGCCTGAAGGTACCACGTTCATCTGCACAAACAATAGTACGCAAGTATAAACACCATGGGCCCACGCAGCCATCATACCGCTCAGGAAGGAGATGCGTTCTGTGTCCTAGAGATGAACGTAATTTGGTGCGAA
Source organism: Salvelinus alpinus (assembly GCF_045679555.1). Classification (NCBI taxonomy): domain Eukaryota; kingdom Metazoa; phylum Chordata; class Actinopteri; order Salmoniformes; family Salmonidae; genus Salvelinus; species Salvelinus alpinus. Next base: position 38,139,620 of record NC_092115.1, on the reverse strand, counting down.
AAGTGCAAATCAATCCCAGAACAACAGCAAAGAACCTTGTGAAGATGCTGGAGGAAACGGGTACAAAAGTTTCTATATCCACAGTAAAACGAGTCCTATCTCAACATAACCTGAAAGGACGCTCAGCAAGGAAGAAGCCACTGCTTCAAAACCGCCATAAAAAAGTCAGACTACGGTTTGCAACTGCACATAGGGACAAAGATCGTACTTTTTGGAGAAATGTCCTCTGGTCTGATGAAACAAAAATAGAACTGTTTGGTCATAATGACCATCGTTATGTTGGAGGAAAAAGGGGGAGGCTTGCAAGCCGAAGAACACCATCCCAACTGTGTAGCACGGGTGTGGCGGCATCATGTTGTGGGGGTGCTTTGCTGCAGGAGGGACTGGTGCACTTCACAAAATAGATGGCATCATGAGGCAGGAAAATTACGTGGATATATTGAAGCAACATCTCAAGACATCAGTCAGGAAGTTAAAGCTTGGTCGCAAATGTGTCTTCCAAATGGACAATGACCCCAAGCATACTTCAAAAGTTGTGGCAAAATGGCTTAAGGACAACAAAGTCAAGGTATTGGAGTGGCCATCACGAAGCCCTGACCTCAATCCTATAGAAAAGTTGTGGGCAGAACTGAAAAGCATGTGTGAGCAAGGAAGCCAACAAACCTGTCACAGTTACACCAGCTCTGTCAGGAGGAATGGGCCAAAATTCACCCAACTTACTGTGGGAAGCTTGTGGAAAGCTACCTGAAACATTTTTCCCAAGTTAAACAATTTAAAGGCAATGCTACCAAATGCTAATTGAGTGTATGTAAACTTCTGACCCGCTGGTAATGTGATGAAAGAAATAAAAGCTGAACTAGATCATTCTCTCCTATTATTCTGATATTTCACATTCTTAAAATTAAGTGATGATCCTAACTGACATAAAAGGGAATTTTTTACTGGGATTAAATGTCAGGAATTGTGAAAAACTGAGTTTAAATGTATTTGGCTAAGGTGTATGTAAACTTCCGACTTCAACTGTATCCAGCTAGCAATGGCAATCATGTTGGCATATTTCATACTGAGACACGTTGGGTTTCAAATAATCAATACTTCATCTTTCAGATGAAGTTTGAGTGAATTAAACATTGCTTTCATTAACTTATTCTCCCACTGCCCAGAGTTATAAGACAGGGGTTTAGCTATCTTGGAATTAAGAACAAATTCAATCATTTTATCTTCAAGAATTACATTTTTTAAGGAGAAACATGAATAACGCAAGAACATTTTCAATAACCTTTTTGAGGAATAGCACATTTGCTTTACTTTGTTCATAAGTCTATACTTAAGAAGACATTTATTCTTAAGGTTTTGTTAATCTGGGCCCAGAGACTTAGATATACAGTTTTGCTAACTATTATTAGTCCTGTAAGCATTAAATAGCAAGGCTGGAATTTTTATAGCGCACAGGGCTGCAGGCCAGAAGGCCACCGTGGACAAGAGTAGGGGTGGAAAGATCTCCTTTTATAGGAAAAGAATTGCATGAATCTAGCATTGTATTTGTAAGTCTGAAAAAAATCATGCAATTCTATGTAATTTTACATGTTAGCAGAATCTTTTTTTTTAATACCACACAAATTACTGAAATGACAGGCTAAGAATGGACAGAAATAGGCCTGTGTTTATCTTATCATATTTCTCCAATGCCAAATCCATGTGTCTTGTTTGCAACGAAACTGCCCGTTTGCAATTAATTACATCTGAGACATCATTGGGAATCTTGAGCATGGTACTTCCAAAAGTTAGGCTTACCTTTCCACCCCGGACAGAGTAGGCTTACCTTTCCACCCCGGACAGAGTAGGCTTACCTTTCCACCCCGGACAGAGTAGGCTTACCTTTCCACCCCGGACAGAGTAGGCTTACCTTTCCACCCCGGACAGAGTAGGCTTACCTTTCCACCCCGGACAGAGTAGGCTTACCTTTCCACCCCGGACAGAGTAGGCTTACCTTTCCACCCCGGACAGAGTAGGCTTACCTTTCCACCCCGGACAGAGTAGGCTTACCTTTCCACCCCGGACAGAGTAGGCTTACCTTTCCACCCCGGACAGAGTAGGCTTACCTTTCCACCCCGGACAGAGTAGGCTTACCGAGGCAGAACATGTAAGCTTTAACTGCTTTAACTCACAAGTGTTTCCCTAAAAGCTATCTGGGTTTAAACATGTTCTATTGTACAGAAAGTGAATAGCTAAATCAAGTGATAGTGACATAATTGGATTACTTCCCAAGCAAAGTCGTTCCCTGAATGTCAAATAAGCGAAACAATGACATCCCCATATGCATCAGTCACAGTCACGTTTTAACCGGGTATTTTACAGCTTGTTTCTAGCATAAAGCATCGCGGACCAAAGCTCTGTTACAGATCACTTTATATAATCGGATCAGTTTTATTTATCTAATACAATTGTATTGGTCGCATAGACATTTAGCAGATGTTATTGCGGGTGGAGCGAAATGCTTGTGTGCCTAGCTCCAACAGTGCAGTAATATCTAACAATACACACATATAATTATAATTAACACACGTGTAATTAAGAAATGTAGAAATATTTGGACGAGCAATGTCGGAGTCCGGAATACACACAGAACCAGTCAAAAGTCTGGACACACCTACTCGTTCAAGGGTTTTTCTTTATTTTTACTATTTTCTACATTGCAGAATAATAGTGAAGACATCAAAACTATGAAATAACACATGGAGTCATGTAGTAGCCACCCTTTGCCTTGATGACAGCTTTGTACACTCTTGGCATTCACTCAACCAGCTTCAAGAGGCATGCCAATTGCACTCTCCCTCAATCTGTGACATTGACAAAACTGCAAATAGAGTGGTCATTTATTGTCTCCAGCACAAGGTGCAACTGTGTAATGATCACGCTGTTTAATCAGCTTCTTGATAATCCATCCACAGATGTGGCCTATCTTGACAAATGAGAAAATGCTTACTAACAGGATGTAAACACATTTGTGCACAACATTGTAAGAAATAAGCTTTTTGTGCGAATGGAAAAGTTCTGGGATCTTTTATTTCAGCTCATAAAACCAGCACTTTACATGTTGCATTATATATTTTTGTTCAGTGTATTTATTCATAGTAGTACACAGGGACTGGTCTCTAAATTACCTTCTCTGCTGCTTAAAATTCCTCAAACCAACCCCTTACAATGCAGTAGTGGTGCGTGGGTAAAATCACGGGGAAGCCAAACCAGAAAAAAGCCATAGGTCTATTACAACCTATACTACCGGTCAAAGGTTTTAGTACACCTACTCATTCAAGGGTTTTTCTTTATTTTTTACTATTTTCTACATTGTAGAATAATAGTGAAGACATCAAAACTATTAAATAACACATATGGAATCATATAGTAACCAAAGAAGTGTTAAACAAATCAAAATATTTTATATTTGAGTTTCTTCAAATAGCAACCCTTTGCCTTGATGACAGCTTTGCACACTCTTGGCATTCTCTCAACCAGCTTCATGAGGTAGTCACCTGGCATGCATTGCAATTAACAGGTGTGCCTTGTTAAAAGTTAATTTGTGGAATTTCTTTCCTTAATGTGTTTCAGTTGTGTTGTGACAAGGTAGGGTTGGTATACAGAAGATCGCCATATCTGGTCTTCAAGACCAAGTCCATATTATGGCAAGAACAGCTTAAAAAAGCAAAGAGAAACGACAGTCCATCATTACTTTAAGACATGAAAGTCAGTCAATCCGGAACATTTCAAGAACTTTGAAAGTTTCTTCAAGTGCAGTCACAAAAACCATCAAGCGCTATGATGAAACTGGCTCTCATGAGGACCTCCACAGGAAAGGAAGACCCAGAGTTACCTCTGCTGCAGAGGATAAATTCATTAGAGTTACCAGCCTCAGATTACAGACCAAATAAATGCTTCACAGAGTTCAAGTAACAGACACATCTCAACATCAACTGTTCAGAGGAGACTGCGTGAATCAGGCCTTCATGGTCGTATTTCTGCAGAGAAACCACTACTAAAAGACACCAATAAGAAGAGCCTTGCTTTGGCAAAGAAACACAAGCAATGAACGTTAGACCGGTGGAAATCCATCTAAATTTAAGATTTTTGGTTCCAACCGCCGTGTCTTTGTGAAACGCAGTGTAGGTGAACGGATGATCGCAGAGTGAAGGAAAAGCAGCCAACTCCTTCAAGACTGTTGGAAAAGCATTCCAGGTGAAACTGGTTGAGAGAATTCCAAGAGTAGTTTTGATGTCTTCACTATTATTCTACAATGTAGAAAATTGTTAAAAAATAAATAAAAAACATTGAATGCGTAGGTGTGTCCAAACTTTTGACTGGTACTAGACGTGTGTGCATAAGTACGATCATTTTATGTGGATACAGCAAATAGTGTCTTATAAGCGCAATCGTATAATCAATATGGTAAAATTCCACTTAGACTATCAAGGCAATATGAAGTTACTACAATATGCTTACTGTCCAGTCCGTTCATATCAGCTATGGATTTGTCATACCTGTCATTTCATCCAAGTCCCAGAGCAGACAGTTACACATTCCTCCACAGTGTGGCACTGTGCACCATGTGTCTGCATGCGCTCTCTTGCACACATGCGTTATTTTACTCTCCGCCAGGACCCTAAATCTAGCACACTTTTTTTTTTTAAACGACACAATCTCTCTAAAAACACACACACAGCATCTCTCAGACAATGACTCATGAATAATTCAAAAGCTCTTGGATGTAATTGTTATTTTATTTCGGTGGATAAATTCCCAGTTTTCCTCTTCAGAGTGTTTGTGAGAAGATGATGGGAACTCAGGGGACCGCTGGGGAAAGATTGCCGTGAACCTCGACTTTGTGTGTGTGTGTGTGTGTGTGTGTGTGTGTGTGTGTGTGTGTGTGTGTGTGTGTGTGTGTGTGTGTGTGTGTGTGTGAATGCCTGTGCCTAGTTCTTTTATTTACGAAAAGACACCATGGGACTTATTAGACATGTATGGATGCCTGTTATTCTAACGCTGCTGAATCTGAGCCATTATGGTTGTATTTTTACTCTTATCATTGGTATGCAAAGCTTCACTACTTGAACAAGTTTGAGAATGCTGGTGTGTTCAGTCATTTCACAGAGGAGAAGGCTCAGTTAGAAACCCAAATAAAGCCAATATTGACCAATAACAGTCCACAGAATGTGTAAATCCAAGCTCACCAACGAAACACACGCACACGCAGAGAGCCAATGGCCATAGAGTGGGGGGTTCCAATCGCTGTGGTGCATGGTGGGTAGTATTCTTCCCCATTCTGCACCTGGGGTAAAGGGGTTGGCTCATTGTGTTGTAGCGATCAGGGTCTGGGCTCCATTCAAAAGTGTCCTTGATGATTTGCTCCCTCTAATTTGATTTGACTGAAAGACAGATGGACAGACATGGTAGAAGCTCTATTCAGTATTTTCGGACCATCACTTGCTCTTACCTACTGTACCTACTCTACCTACTCTTACCTACAGATCTACCTGGGGTTTCACCAAGGGCAGAGGGAAGGCAATAACTGTTTGGTTTGGAATGTAGCCATGTGGGAGGAGAACAGGAGCAGATGTGAGGAGCTCTCGCCAAAAATGGAACCAGGCCCTAGGGACCTCCTGAGCTGAGCGCAGGTCTCAGTCCAAACTGCTGCTTCTGTTTTGTGATTCTCTCTTGAGACACGTATGCCCTCCCCTGTACCTCTCAATATACTGTACCTTACTATGCCATGTGCTCACTGACTGATAGGGATATACTTGCATTTTGTGAATCATCATTCAATGAGCGCATTAGCTCAAAGGAGACACATTAACAACAGTATATTATTCAAACAAAAATACTATTTTCTAAAAGACAACATTTTGCCTAACTTTATTCAGGAATGCTTTATCAGATAACATTTACATTTGAGTGATTTAGCAGACGCTTATCCAGAGTGACATACAGAAGCAATTAGGGTTAAAGGGCCATTCAGTTACGTACTTGCCCAATGCTTTAAGTGCTAGGCTACCTGTCGCCGTATGTAGCTTAGAATCAGTGGTGGAAACAGTACCCAATTGTCATACTTGAGTAAAAGTAAAGATACTTAATAGAAAATGACTCAAGTAAAAGTGAAAGTCACCCAGTAAAATACTTCTTGAGTAAGTCTCTAAAAGTATTTGGTTCTAAATACGCTTGAGTATCAAAAGTAAATGTAATTGCTAAAATGCACTTAAAGTATCAAAAGTAAAAGTATAAATTATGCCAAATTCCTTATATTAAGTAAACCAAACAGATAGCCAGGGGCACACTCCAACTATCTCAGACATAATTTACAAACAAAGCATTTTTGTTTAGTGAATCCGCCAGATCAGGTATTAGGGATGACCAGGGATGTTCTCTTTATAAGTGTGTGACCATTTATAAGTGTGTGACCATAAGTGTGTGACCATTTTCCTGTCCTGCTAAGCATTCAAAATGTAACTAGTACATTTGGGTGTCAGGGAAAATGTATGGAGTAAAAAGTACATGATTTTCTTTAGGAATGTAGTGAAGTAAAAGTAAAAGTTGTCAAAGAATATAAATAGTAAAGTACAGATACCCCCCCAAAACTACTTAAGTAGTACTTTAAAGTATTTTTATTTAAGTACTTTACATCACTGCTTAGAATCAAACCAGTAAATTAGCATATTTACAGATCCTGGGATTTAGGGATTCATTCCTCAACGTTATTTTTGTTGTTGTTGATCGGATCAATTAAATCAAATCATAGCAACCCCTGAGAGAAAGAGCTGATATACAGTACACAGAAAAACACACATAATGCTTTTATGAAGATAAGAAGATAATTTAGAGGGAGATTCTCATAAGTTTGACAGTTACATCCGTTTGTGGGCCAACAGCCTGCTGGATAATTTATCTTGACGGTTTACGCCAGAGAGGATCTAAAACGTACACTCCGCCACGAGCCAAACAAACACAAAACCCACCCAAATGAACAAATGACCTACATTTGATCATTTGAGTAGAGCATGAGGCACAGGGGAGGGAGGATCCTGTGGATAAGCTTGTAAAACGCTAACACATACATCACTGGTTCCAAGTCACTTGTTTCACATTCTGTGGGCTAACATGGTCTGAAAGAGCATGGTCGACCCGGGTTCAATACCGGGTGGGTCGCATTGATGCCGTGACTCAGATCACGCAATTGGTTGTCTATGGTCTGCTAGATCAGTGGTTCGCGAACTGTGGGGCGTGCCCTCTGGCGGGGGCGTGAGCTGTCGGCAAGGGGGGCTCCCCCCAAAAATCATATACTCTGACCAAAAATATAAACGCAACATGTAAAGTGTTGGTCCCATGTTTAATGATCTGAAATGAAATATCCCAACATTTTTCCATGTGCACAAAAAGCTTATTTCTCAATTTTGTGCACATATTTCTTTACATCCTTGTTAGTGAGCATTTCTTCTTTGCCTAGATAATCCATCCACATGACAGGTGTGGCATATCAAGAAGCTGATTAAACAGCATGATCATTACACAGTTGCACCTTGTGCTATGGACAATAAAAGGCCACTCTAAAATGTGCAGTTTGACATGCTTACTGCAGGAATGTTCACCAGAGCTGTTGCAAGAGAATTTTAATATTAATTTATCTACCATAAGCCGCCTCCAATGTCGCTTTAGAGTATTTGGCAATAGGTCCAACCGGCCTCAACCGCAGACCACGTGTATAGCGGTTTGCTGACGTCAACGTTGTGAACAGAGTGCCCCATGGTGGCAGTGGGGTTATGATATGGGCAGGCATAAGCTACGGACAAACACAATTGCATGTTATCGATGGCAATTTGAATGCATAGAGATACCGTGACGAGATCCTGAGGTCAATTGTCAAAAGCCCATCTAAAAAACACGAGCAATTAGACCGGTGGAAATCTGTCCTTTGGTCTGATGAGTCCAAATTTGAGATTTTTGGTTCCAAACGCTGTGTCCTTGAGATGCAGAGTAGGTGAACGGATTATCTCTGCATGTGTAGTTCCCACGTGAAGCATGGAGGAGGAGGTGTGATGGTATGGGGGTGCTTTTTTGGGGACATTGTCAGTGATGTATTTAGAATGCAAGTCACACTTAACCAGCATGGCTACCACATCATTCTGCAGCGATACGCCATCCCATCTGGCTTGCGCTTAGTAGGACTATAATTTGTTTTTCAACAGGACAATGACCAAACAAACTTCCAGGCTGTGGAAGAGCTATTTGACCAAGAAGGAGAGTGATATAGTGCTGTATCAGATGAACTGGACTCCACAACCACCCGACCTCACCCCAATGGGGTTGGGTGGCTACTTTGAAGAATCTCAAATATAAAATATATTTTGATTCGTTTAACACTTTTTTTGGTTACTACATGATTCCATATGTGTTATTTCATCATTTTGACGTCTTCACTAGTATTCTACAATGTAGAAAATAGTAAAACAGAAAAACTGTTGAATGAGTAGGTCAAATCAAATTGTATTAGTCACATGCGCCAAATACAACAGGTACGAGTCCCTTACTTACGAGTCCCCCTAACCAACAGCGCAGTTTAAAAAAAAAATGGATAATAATAAGAGATAAAAGTGACAAGTAATTAAAGAAATTAAGTGGGTTCAAACGTTTGACTGGTATATATGTTCTCTCCGACAACCAGACGGGTGGGAACAGTTTCTGTCATGAACAGGGCTTGTGCACATAGAAATAGACGTGGTGGGGGCGCGGGATGTTCCCCAATGCTGGAAGGGGGGGAACCCCTGTGTTTGATTGAGGAGGTCAGTGTAGTTACCTAGAATGAACAGTATCTGGAGCTCTGGCCTTGGTACTGTATGACCTATTAGTGGGGTGGTCCTCACTGAATAAGTCCCTGAAACCTCTCTTTCTCTCTCGCTCTCTAAACCTCTGTCACGGCTTCCACTCTGTATTGCTGCTCCAGATAAGGAATAAATCGGTTTTTAAATATAGCGATATCAGTTTCCCCCTCGGACGCCTGATTTAAAATGTCCTGCCTTGGGACAGAACACACACACAGATGAGGGAGGGGGGGGGGAGACGGAGAGAGAAAATAAGGTCATTTCAGCAGTGCTCTCCGACATGGTTGTGACTGTGTTGTCAGAGGAGATGAGTGGACTGGTGATGGGGACAGACAGAGACAGTGGTCTGAAAGCCTCTGTTTAGACTGTGAATCGCAAGGACAACTGGGCTGACCTTGAGCAGGGCTGAGCATGCAGACATGCACAGACAGACATGCGTGCCACACAAAAGCGCGTTCTGTAGGTCAGTGAGCTAATGTAGTCTGGATTCACTGTTCTACTCACTACTCACTCAGTATGTACTGTATTACATTTACTCAATTCAAAACATCCCTCAAACTCCACTTTGGACCACAAAGCCAGTTCCACTGTGTTTTCCCCCCAGTGCTGCCCTCTAATCAGGGACTGGTTTAGACCTTGGACACCTGGTGGGTGCAATTAATTATCAGGTAGAACAGAAAACCAGCAGTCTTCGGACCTCGTAGGGTTGAAAACCTCTGCAGTACATTTTCACTTTCCTTATTTTCTCTTAAGTGGACAATTGGTCTCCATGCAGTGAAAATAAAGACACACACAGAGGACCTGGGTTAGCTGACTCACTGTCTCCCACAACGCTAAACTGAGCCATCGCAAATGGAAAGTGGAACAAACAAATGTAGAAAAAGGACGAGTGTAAGTAATCCACAAGATGAGTGTCACATGCGTAAAGGCATGAGACTCCGTATCACTTCATCGTCTTCTCTCCAGCTACACAATGCTGTTACTGTTAGTTGCATAACCCCTGTTCCCGGAGAGCTACCCTCCTGTAGGCTTTCACCCCAACCCCATTTACCTCGTCAACTAGCTAATTATTAGAATCAGGTGTGCTAGATTATGGTTGGAGTGAAAACTTACAGGACAGTAACTCTCCAGGAACAGGTTTGAAGGATCTCTCTCTCTTTTGACCCAGTTACACAGGTTTGGTTCCCCCTCTCCCCAGACTCCCACACACGCATCTACACGTACGCGCATACACTCACAGCGTGGGTTTGTATGCGTGTGTGTTTCCCTTTGTACAAATGGCCCACGTAAGGGAACAAAACTATTGGCCTGCAGTTAATTTACTGGGTGGGCGGGGGGGGGGGTCATTGGCAGCCTTTTTTCTTTTTACATGAAATAACATACTGACCCTTAAAATACCCTTTAAAAAAGATATGTGAGCCTCTCTTTGTGGTGTCACTGGGCCTCTCAATGCAGCTGCTGGTTACAGTGTATAACACTGCGTTAATTCATTCAACGCACACACGCAAACATACACAGCTCAGTACATTCTCACCCACGCATCAGATAACTAATAACACTATTCTTTACGGTAATAGGCTGACTGTTATGGGGACCCCCATCTCATTCAACGTGGCCTCAATGTTTAATAAGCTGACCCGCCGACCATACAGCCAATAACAAGTAGGAAAAAGGCCATTCGAACAGGCGGAATGCACTGTGTGTGTGTGTGTGTGTGTGTGTGTGTGTGTGTGTGTGTGTGTGTGTGTGTGTGTGTGTGTGTGTGTGTGTGTGTGTTCTTTCATGGTGCCAAACGCTGACATTCTGCAGACAACATACTAAACACTGCATGCATGTGTTGTATGTGCTTAAAACGCCCATATTTGGAAGGCCGCCATACAACTTCAATTAAGACCTTAATTACCCCAGAAACCCCTGCCTCAGGCAACCATTGTACAGTAACTACTCTGTGTGTGTGTGTGTGGGCTCATAAGTCAGGGACTTTTGACAATTTGAGTCCTTCATATTGTATTGCTCAACACTGAACCCT